>NW_017803035.1:500255-526535 GCF_001625305.1 Branchiostoma belcheri
CATTCGTGTATAGATAGTACAAAATCTCACAACAACCTTACACCACACGCCAGGTCAGCCACACCAACACTGTTCAAGAACATCATAAACGACATGATAACTCACAAGACTGATACATACAAACCCTTAAAGCACTGGTGGTAAGATACTTCACAAGCAAGAAGCTGTATATATTATCATTGGATGAGACCTCTGACCTCCCAAAAGCGATCTGGTAATGTCGTGCTGCTTTGTAGTTGTTATTGACTATTGCTTTGTAGTTTTATGCTAGTTGTAGTCCAATGGATGCAAGTGTTATGTTATGTTATGTTTTGTGCCTTAATTTGTATTACATTTGTGTACTGTTTGTGAATCCAGGAAGAATAGATTAGATTTGTTATCTAATCTAATGGATATCTAATAAAACATCAAACATCAAATTTGGCAACATCTTTAGAGCATGTTAGCCTGGTGTCTAACCTATTGTAGCTACTGAGTTTGTTTCATTTATAATGTAGTATTGATTTAGGCACATACATGTAAGGCCACAGCAAGTAAATTTCATGGATGACATCCTCCGCAGACTCCAAATCTAATGCGAGCGGGCGAAAAAAAACAAGGCAGGCCAAAAAAACAAGGTTCCCACATTTTCAAATTTTGGCTCAATCAAATGATTGTGCAAATGGTTTTGATTCAGTGGGAACATCACATATACACAGCCAACATCACATATCACTGCATCAAAGTGAAAAATAAAACATCAAATCGGAGCCTTTTCTTGTCTCATCTCTTCATAGGTATCTGCTATCCACGTTACGGCTTGGCAACAGGTATCTTTGCCCATTTTCGGCATGGTGACCACTGTCAGAAGGCAACAAAATTTCTTGTTTTTTTTTTTTCCAAAATCAGGCGAAAATTAATACGCGCGCTGATGTCATCCATAAAAATTACTTGCTGTGGCCTAATCTACACACCCGGTAACCACGGTCTTGAGGATTTTTTATTTTTTTTTTGTATTCCTAGAGGTATTAATAATTAGATAATATAAGGACTTACTGGTAACAACTAAATATACTTAGTTTCGTCTACATAGTTTGCTAGATGATAGTAAGGTATATACCGTATACATCAGGTGGATTATGTACAATAGGGTTGAATTACTATTACAGTACAATTATTATGAACTTTTTCTGTCTACTTAAATCTTCATTTTCAACTACTGTAATTCCTGATTTGTTCACTGTACTGATAAGTTCACTGTTTTCACTGTTGTTTCTGCACAGTGAACTTATCATTACAGTTAACAAATAATTCCTGGACTTTCTGCTTCCTACAGCTGTCGCCACCGTGAACATATAGTTACGTGAACATGTCCATTTTTCTCAGACCGTGAAATTTTGCTACCGTGAACATAAAGTGAATTACAGTAATCCTTTCCTTTTTTCCACCTCTCTCCCTTTTTTCCTAAAAAAGAAATGTTAAAATCTTGTGCCCTTTATCTGTAACATGGTATTAGAAGTTATGACAGGCATTTATGCCTATAAGGCCACACCAATTTCATTTCTTGATTCTTAATTAACAGATTTTTCTAGAAAATAATGGAGCAGGCATCCTGTTATGGCCCAAAATGGTACGATAGGAGCCATGAAGTCAACACACCAGGCTGGTTCAAAATTTAAACAAGAATTCCGAGATCTCATACCTCCATGAAATATGGGCTTGATATGTAAATGTAAATTTCTTCTTTAGTTATGCAAATGACCTCTGCAATAACATGATATATGCATCGTGATGTATGTTAACTTTTGATTAACTTACAGATGTCCCAAGTATGACATTCCCATCATTCCCCATTAAGAAATCATAGAATTTTCGCATTAATTATGCAAATTAGGTCATCATTTGCATAATTAGTATCTGTTGATGTTCCGCCTACCATAGGTTACATACATTACATGTATGAAAGTAGTATAATGTAAAACACTGTAATTATAGAATTCCCTCATTTGCATAGTTTGCATTTAATCATGTACATCTCTCTCTCAGCTACCTACACACCAAAAATTATGAAAATATGTTGTTCCTATCTGGACTTATTGGCTTTGAAAGTTTTTACCAGAAACTAACCTGCAGTTCCAGAACAAGCTGCTAGGGGGACCAAACTTACGCCACTTATTCCTGACAGGATAAGCTATCTGTCACCAAAAAGTCAAGACCATAGCTTGTTCAGGACAAAAGATACAAAAAACGGAAGTTCTGCTGCAGTACCAAGGTCATCCACCAGGAGGCCCATACTTGACCTTGACCTTTGTCTTTCCAAGACTTACCATCATACCAAATATCATCACCATCCATAAAGGCGTTCTGAAGTTATGCTGACTGCAAAGTTGCGGAAACACACACAGACACACACACAGACACACACACAGACAGACACACAGACATACATACAGACAGACACGCCAAAAACAATACCTCCATTTTTCATGGAGGTAACAATGAATTTTGAACTTTAAATGATTCCACTACATTGAAATATGGAATAAATGTAACAGCTAGGAAGAAGAGGACTGTTTTCAACTGTTCAGGGCAAAATATGAGCATGTTGCACTTGATTCTGAATTTTTATTTTTATTTGCAAATCAGGAATAAATGAAGCGGGTGAATCCATTAACCAAGAAATTAAATTGGTGTGCCCTAAAGAAAAAACAAATTTAGTGGCACGTCGATGAAGGTTAGACATCCAGGTAATACGATATGCCAAAAAACAGTTACTCAAGCAACTGGATATGATTTACTCAAGCAACTGGATATGATTTTGAAAACGTCATTATTTGACTTTTTCAAAATCATATCCAGTTGCTTGAGTAACTGTTTTTTGGCAAATTTAGTGGCAATTAGTGATACAAACTTGGGACTTACAGTTTAACCTTCTCCCTCCTGCCTAACCTAGGGAATTGGTAGCCAGTTCAATGTGTTAAAAGTTAAAGTGATGGAATTTCTTTGACTATGTTGTAGTGAAGTTATTTGGACAAGGTGATAAGGCCACAGCAAGTAAATTTTATGGATGACATCCTCCTCAGACTCCAAATCTAATGCGAGCGGGCGAAAAAAAAACAAGACGGGCCGAAAAGAACAAGGTTCCTACATTTTAAAATTTTGACTCAATCATTGTACAAATGGTTTTGATTCAGTGGGAACATCACATATACACAGCCAGCATCACATATCACTGCATCAAAGTGAGAAACAAAACATTTAATCAAAGCCTTGTCTTGTCTCCTCTCTTCAGTTATCTGTAGAGCTGTGTACCGGTACGCAGTACCGATAGTGTACCGGAAAAATTGATTAGGTGTACAGGTCCAAAATACCTAATCCCTCAGTACCGGTACTGTACCTAAACAATTTCACACCAATTTTATGCCTATTTGTGACCTCAAATGTGTAAATAGCTGGTCCACAATGGGTATCTGTGTAAGGACAGTGTGTTCATGAAAACAAAAACATCTTAGTTTTGCCTATATTTTATCTGAGCATTCGCCATAAACAAAGAATAAACCTTAACTATCAAGTTTATTAATGTTTTTTTGTTATTGAATGAGTTCAGAAGAGCATATAAATTGGTCGAATTGTTCAGGTACAGGTTCAGGTCCGGACCTGTACCTAAACCTGTGTACCTGTACCTGTACCTGTACCTAAAATTTGTTTAGGTACACAGCTCTAGTTATCTGCCATCCACTTTCTGGCATGGCAACAGACATCTTTGCCCATTTTTGGCATGTTATGAAAATTTCTTGTTTTTATTTCCAACATCAGGCAAAAATTAATGCGCGCGCTGATGTCATCCACAAAAATTACTTGCTGTGGCCTGATGCACAGCTATTAAAGGTACTGTAATGGGTATAGTTGTATGTCATGACTGTGTGCGTTCATTCCTATTATAGAATTATGATACATACCACTGATGCAATGGAAGATAATTATAGTCAGTCATTATAATATATAGGACAATAAAATAAAACAAAACACAAGTCACATTGGCAATGTGTAACATAATGGTTAAAGTGTTTGCCCAGGAACTAAGAGGTTCTGGGTTCAAATCCCTGACATGCCCTATAAATGCTGTGCCCTGGGAATAAGCGCTTACGATAACACAAATTTTCTCCCTTCACTCCGGTGGCAATAAGTATCTAGCTTACAAAATTAAATAGAGGTCCCATGTGGAAGGAGAGTACATTAAAGAATTCACCACATTAATCAAAAAAAGAGTAGGGGTCTTCCCAATTTGAGTTGATCAAACCCATTCCTACATCAGCGTGCAAAATACCTGGTTGCCCAGTTGCCCCGGGCAACCAAATTTAACTTGGGGCAACCTATTTTTGAACCTAGGTAGCCCAGTGTGCTACCTGAATTTTAAGAATCCCCCCCCTCAAAAAAAATCATGCCCACTTGGCTTGCACCACTGTATCTGGCAGATGCTTTTTAATTTTACTTATTAATGGTTATTGCTAGTATCAGTTAGCTAAAAGCTGTTAGAAATATTGTCAAAGGCTTATGTATGTAACATTACTTAATTTGAGGAAAGTAGTAACTTATAGGTGGGGCAACCTAAAATTCTGATGGGCAACCTAATTTTTGCACTGGGCAACCTCGTTCTAAAAAGTACTTTGTACACTGTACATGTCCCTATTATACTTAGTAGGGAATATTCCCGAGCAGCCTTTGCAACATCTGCTTCTCCTATTGGGTCAGTCCTCACAATCAGTTAGTCCATCTTGTCTGCAGCATTGACATGTCTGACTTCGGTCACAACCTGCCGTACGTGCTGTCTATGTGCAAAAATGTGGGTAAACGCAGGGCATCCGTGCGTGGTGAGTACCGCCTCTGTGCGGATTTGGGAGCACGCAGACACGCCGTAGAACTTTAAGTGCAAGTAAATTACTTTTTCTGCGTGCGGTCTACGGATTCACCACCCGTGCGTGCGAGTACGGGCAACGGGCGTGCCCCGTACGTACCGTACGAAAGACGCACGTGTGAGTACGGCCTCCTTACGGTAAAGTTGCAATCGCACAGAGATCGTACGTTGTAAGCACGCACAACTCACTTACCACTTGCGCAACGAATGATGCACGCAACCGCTCACGGCCAGGCGTGGCGTGCAGACCACACTCCTACACCTTGCAAAACCGTGCGAGTGACGTGCGTTGATGCCACTCCTTCCCCACATTTTCAGAAAAAACGTAGCAGACGTAGCCTCCCAAAAAACGTGCGGACAAAAAGCACGTACGGCGGGTTGTGAGGCTTTAGGGAGAGGAGATGCTGTTCCAGTAACCTACTAGTATTCAACTTTAAGTTCAGTCCTTAAAAGTGGTCTTTGGCCTTGCACTATGGAAATTTGTTAAACAGGAAGAAAACCTTTACATGGATTTTTAGTACATCATTAGTAATAATAATCATTAGATAGTATTACATACATCACTTTGCAATTTTCATATTACTTGATTGTATTATTTTTTTAACAGAAAAAAAGAGCCATGCAATTAATGACTCTATCCTAGGGTTGCGCACCAGTCCAGGTGGACCGGTATGGACCGGCAAAATAGTATCGGTCCGGTCCGAAAAAAACGTGTCAGTGGACCGGTTTTTGGACCGGAACAAAATTTAATACTTGATCATTACACACAAGGAGGCCTGCCAGGAAAATGAACATCCAGCATTAAAATAAAGAGATTTACCTTTAGTTTCCGTCTCTGAGAACTAGTGAGAAGTAAGATAGGAAACCTAGTTATATCATCCATGGTTATATTTGATGTTCTTTGAAAGATACAAGACAAATTGTCCACACTTTATTCATGTTTCTGTCATTATTGAAGAATTTCAGTAGAACATGTGACACGTGTGAATTTTCAGGTACAGATACAGGTCCGTACCTGGACCTAAACCTCTGTACCTGTACCTGTAACTACAAAAAGGTACGCAGCCCTACTCTATCCATACCTATGATCATGAGTGGCTGGTTTGTAGTTACAATAGCAGAAGGGAGGGTTACAGCAGGGTTGTAATGTTGTAGATGTCTCTCGGCATTGGGCCTTTCCGGGAACCAAATTGGCTTCATGCTGTGCTTTTGCTGCTAGAATATGTGTTATTATTTCTCTGTGATGTTCGACTGATAAAGGGTAAAGTTCTCCTGGGTCTCTGTCTATGTTGAAGAGTAGTGGAGGGTCATGGTGTGTTATGTGTGATCCGTAACAATCATAAAATGAATAATATTCGACATTTGGTACACCACCGGGACAGTGTTCTGTATAATTAGAAGGTAGCTCCATTGAGTAGAAATGTGCCTTATACCCCCCCTGTCTAACAGCCATCAGTCTATTGGAACAGTAGTGAAACAGGGTCCGCGGGGAGGGAGTAGATTTACTTGTTGGAGCAGCCGACGTCTTCAGCAAAATCGGCACCAGGCTTTTCCCATCATAGATGCGACCCGTTGGCGGAGTCACACCTGCCAACTCAACAGCTGTCTGGAACACGTCCATGGAGCTGACCAGGTCATGGGACACCTGCCCAGGTGCAACAACACCTGGCCACCAGGCTATTCCGGGGACACGCAAACCTCCGTCCCATGTGGACGCCTTGCCACCTGTGAATGTAACAAAACGTATACACTAGAGAATGTCGTGCTGCGTACCGGTACGCGTGACTGCATGGTATTTATTTCATAGCTGGGCCACGATAACGTTTGATAACGTGTTCCAGCCCGTGTGATAACTATTATTATGTCATACCTGGGCCGCGATTACGTTCGATACGGGTGTTCCGGCCCATGTGATAACTAGCGGTACGGCCCGGGGGTTCTTAACGCGTACGGCCCGGGGCTTCCAAATGTTCCATAGAACGATTCGAACGTGTTTCGCCCTAACTGCGTGTGCCGCTTTCGAATTTCGAATACAAAATTCGGACGTTGTAATTGATGTTGTTGCTTTTTTGGGGTTTAGTGACACCATATTTTTGCTCATTTTGCATCGAAAGGCGTGTTTTCTTGGGTGGGCATGACATATTATAAAATACAACACGGTGCATTCAGCATCACCCTCGGTCCCAGCCCTCCCGCGGATTGGATCTCCCTCTGGCCTTCGGCTGTCAGGCGATCCCACGCGCGGTCGGGCTGGTACCTTGTGCGATACGGAATACCCCGTGTTGTATTCTATATTTATATCATACCCGGGCCGCAATAACGTTCGATAACGGGTTCCAGACCTGGCCGTACTTTACGGTACGGCCCGGTCCGGAACCCGTTATCGAACGCTTCCATGGCTTCCATAAAACGACTCAAACGCGTTTTGCCCTACCTGCTTGTGCCCCTTTCAAAAATTCGAATACAGAATCCGGACGTTGGAATTGATATTGTTGCATTTTAGGGTTTAGTGGCACCAACTTTTGGCTCATCTTGCATTGAAAGGCGTGTTTTCTTGGGTGCATTCCGCATCGACCTCGGTCCCGGCCCTCCCGCGAGTCGGATCGCCCTCGCTATACCACACTAGAAGTGGGTCTTTAGCCTGTGTTGGTGTTAGTAGCACGTTGGCAGATCATACTGCGCCTGCACAGAACCCTAGATTTTCACGTTTTTAGTTGGATTTTTGGTCAACGTTGCATCAGAATTTTCACTGTTGCAGAGGATATCTTTTTTGACACAACATTTGGAAACAACTAACCTTATATGAGCGAATACAACCTTATATGAGACATTCTGCTGAAGTGCTATGCACAATATATACATTACGGGTTTCGCGCAGGTGCAGTACGTTCTGCCGACGTGCTGGTATTAGTGTAACATTGCTAGTAATGCGATGTGAAATTGTCGGCAGTCATCAGGCATAATATACTAGTACTTCCCACAGGTTTGGAATGTCAGATATTTTGCTTTGTTATTCATGCCACAATAATGAAAATTTAGCACTGGAAAAAGCTGAAAACAGATTTGGCTCCAGACCTGTCATTCTGCCTGTCAATCTTCCCCCCATCCAACAGCTGCTGTCAAGCTACTCTGTTTGGACAGAAACACAAACCCACAGCTCACCCATCCAAAATAATAATTAAACTAGTACATGTATATGGTGACAGGAGCAGAGCAGACTATGAAATTGCAACATTATGTAACCCAACACCAGTCACCATGGTGACAGATGTCAACAAATCATGTCATTGGTCATGTCATTGGTCACTGTTTGGAGAAGAAGAGGAGGAAGACACTGAGCAAAAACAGTATCTGGTAAACATAAAAAAACATAAGTAGGAAATTCAACCCTGAACTAAATTCATGGTGCTTATGACGTAGATTAAACTCACTCACTCACTCACTAACCTACAGACGGAAGTAGATACCTTTGAGAATCCCGTTTGATCCTCCCTCAGTGCAGATCTCAAGATGCCCTCCGTGATCCGACAGGAAGATCACCAGTGTTCTGTGCTGGATCTGTAGACTGACGAGTGTTGTCAGCACCTCTCCTACAGCCCAGTCCATCTCACGCAGCCCATCTCCATATCTTCCTGGTGGGAAACACACACAGATTCGCTGCATTTACGGAAGATAACTATTCTGACAATACTGATTAAAAAGTAACATCAAATAAATAAAAAAACAGACAAAATGTCCACTGGGTCAGTCTACTGAGGAAGACCAGAGTGACTGGTTGAAAGCTCTCGGTGAGAGAATTTTTTGTGTTGGACCAAAAGTTTTAAATTTAAACTACCAACACACTCAGATGAACTTTCATGATAAAATGTTTACCTCTCCTTGACGTCTGCCTGAACCTGGGTGCAGAGAACATGTCGGTGTGCATGTGAGCGAAGGAGAAGTAGAAGAAGAAGGGTCTGTCCTTGTGGTTGTGCATGAAGGCTACGGAGTCTTGTAGGAAGGAGGCGGTCAGGTTATCGTGTCTGAAAGGCTGCTGGACGAGTGTGGAGTTCCAGTACAGGAAACATTTGATGGGGTTAGGATGAGCCATGTGAACCTACACAAAGGTAAGGAAAACGACTGATGTACACAAGGTGACTTTCACACTGAATGAAGATCACTTAAAGGCATCCAGTGTAGTTTTTAAGGCTTGGAAACCTGATTTTTCAGAGTCAATATTCTAGTTGTTTATCTACATACTGCGTTGAAACCACACTGTCCCAATGTATATTGACCCCCTTGGAGCAAAAATTCTGACGAAAAAATGTAACTGGAAGGGCCCTGGGCTGATTTTTGGGGTACCTCCCAGAAAATAAAGGACTCATCTTGCGGCCAAGCCCAAGGTATGAAATACTGACTCAAATGTGCTAATGTCAAGAAGTATGTGTGAATATGACAAAGATTGCCTTATTCCATTTTTGCTGCCATGAAATTGCATTGGATGCCTTTAAAAAACAATATTTGACTGACATGAGTTAATACAATTAATATGAATTAAGGTTTGCATGAATGAATGAATGAATGAATGAAATGGTTTATTCATTAAAGCAAACACTTGCAGCACAAATGGCTGAATTGTGGTTTGTACAATTTCTAAAACGTAGCTGCATTACATAGAAAAGCAAATACGACAATTAACTTTCCATACATATTCCATAGAGTGCGGTATATCTGTTGTAAAACAACGCGAGGAACATTTGTTGCCTCACAGATATTAAACACTTTCGTTTAAAAGCTTTACACAGAATGGCAGCGTGCTATTCCTAAAGCGAGCAGTCCTGGTCTTAAACTGAGTTATCTTGTTGTTGTTACGTAACGACCTATGGTGGACGTCGCCACGTCGAGAGGGGAGCCATGTACTGTACAATTGTGATTTCACAAGACTCTGAGCGAAACTAAGACACAGACTGTCCCTTCTGCCGTTCAGACGGCTAAGCCCTGTCGTGTCAAGTGCGGAGTCGTAGGTGACGTACTGTGGTCCCAGTATGATCCTAAGGGCTCGTTTCTGGACGCGTTCTAGCTTCAAAGACAGGTCTCTTGTCAGTCCAGGGTGCCAAATCACACACGCGTATTGAGAACAGGTCGCACAAAACCAATGTAAATGAGCACAAGGTCACTCATGTCCAAACCATGTTTCTTCAGATTCCTTAAGACATAAAGTCTCTTGTTCCCTTTCCCGACTATCGTGGTGACGTGCTCGTTCCACTTCATGTTGTGTTGGAGCATGATTCCCAGGATGCGTGCGCTGTGCACCACTTCAAGGTGGGACGGTCCAATGCTGATTTCTGGTGGTGGAGGTGGTTTTTTTGCAAAGCAGAAGAACATGACTTTGCACTTCACCGGGTTTAAGCTCATGTAGTTGGTGTCATATAGTAGTATACGCATCACATTAGTTACATGATTATTGTTGAATATCATCAGAAAATATTTTGTGTCAAAAGATAATACAATTTGATCCATAGCTTTGCAGCAGACATACAAGAGATTGTTGAAGGGGTCCATGTACATTGTACACATTGCAAATTGCCATCAAAAGTCTTGCAAAATGCCATTAAAAGCTGTGCATTTCTTGATTAAAATGCATGCAAAAGCTGTGTACTTCTCTTTTAAATCGTGTGAGATACTAGAGTAATGTGTTATAGATGCACAAATGCTGTTGTAGCTACTTAGTCCATGCAATGTATCGGTATGTAGCTTTGCACTTTTTACAAGTTTTATTTACAAACTTTATCTACAAACAGAAATAAGGCCACACCAATTTAATTTCTTGGTTGACGGATTCGCCCGCTTCATTTCTTTCTGATTTGCAAATAAAAATAAAAATTCAGAATCAACTGCAAAATGCTCATATTTTGCCCTGAACAGTTGAAAACAGTCCTTTTCATCCTAGTTGTTACAGTTATTCCATCTTTCAATGCAATGGTACTATCAAAAGTTCAAAATTCATTGTTTAAATTTTGAACCAGCCTGGTGTGTTGATTTCATGGCTCCTATCGTACCATATTGGGCCATAATAGGATGCCTAGGCCTGCAGCTGTTTTTATTTTTTATTCTTTTTTTCGCCCACCCGCTTCATTATTTTTCTAGAAAAATCCGTTAACCAAGAAACTAAATTGGAGTGGTCTTATCAAGATAAAACATTAAAAGCATGTATAGAATGTGTGGGAAAATAATTGAAATAGAGGATAGTGATTTTTGTGGAAAACCTTGGATTCGTCGCATGCCCAGTGGTTGGTAAATGGAAGGTTGGTTCCAACGAAGTCAAACCCATGATGGTGAGGCAGGTGGCTTCCGTCATCCGGTAAAAACTCATTAATACCTGTGGAACAATTTAAAAATTGTCAGCATCTTCAAAGGAAGTTGAATACTGTAAATTCATTTACTAGTACTTTGATGGTGGCTTCATGTCAGAAGGAAAAAGAGGAGTTTGCAGTGTTTTGGGGTTCAAACAATTCTGTAGTACAGTCATAAAACATGTGTACCTTAAGTATTCAGTGTTCGAAATACCTGTCTGCAGTCTGCAATCTGCAGATAGATCTTCAAGATTGCAGAAGAAAAATTTATACAATCTGCAATTTTGCAGCAGGAAAAATTGGCACTTGAGATTTGGTGCTCTTGGCCCCAAGGACAGACAACACTTAAGCTTCTGTTCTGAAACAACAGGAGCTTCTTCACTAATTTGCATCAACCTTGTCTTGACTTGTCTATCTTTTGTTTCTTTTTGGACTTCCAAAAATTTGTCTTCACTAATTTGCATATCAATCAATAGTTCATGCTTATAAACCTGCAAGATTGCAGTATGGTGGCTTGTATATTTGCAGAAAGTATTTCCAAATTGCAGAACAAAATTTTGACTCTTCTGTAATATTGCAGAGCACTGAAAAAAAGTATTTCGACCACTGTAGTATTCATTTACACGTACCTGGATATCTAACCTTCATCAATGTACAGTCATAATAGATTGGGTGACATTCCCAGTGTCCCTATGTAGTCTATTACGTAAGCTTTTGTATGTTTTTTTTTATTGAATTGGATACAAAAGCCAAGGCTACAGTGACATAATTGATAATACTAGCAGGGAAACATTTGAATCTTAATTGGGCTCTACGTATGCTGTCGTAAAGTTATAACGTTAATGTTCTAACTCTAATATTTTGCCATTTAACTGAAGTGATCCACTAATGCAGCATCAGTTATCCCAAGGTACACTCACTATGCACACTTCAGTGGCGGTTGTTCATAATCATACTTAGACAAATCTTGAGACAGTGTCGATAAATTAGCCCTTGTCCGGCTGACATTCCTGGCACAATATTTTTCAATAATTTTATGTCTTAATTAGATCATAGACCCACAAATTTTTTTGCCCTGTAGTGGCAAAGTTACTTCTGCATTCGTTGCGTTTCACTGCGGTGTGATGCGTTGCACGAGAAATACCCCCAAATCGTAGCTATACCGTGTGCTATATAGATGGTTACTGTATGTGGAGAACGACAATTGTTGTGCTCAGCAGGACCAGGGTTAGTATTATCAATGGGGGATCTGGGCACCTGACAGAATCTTGAGAGTTGTGGCCCCTATTCTGAACAATAGTGTACACTGTAGGTGTAAGAGAACCAATTAGCTCAAACCTAGATGCCACTTGCCGACCAGGCCGGTGGCGTACCCAGCATCTTTTAGAGCCTCGGCGATGGTTGTCTCATTCTTCGGCAGGCCTCCACTACCATCGTTTAAAAAGACTCTCTCTCCACCCCACACACCAACGCGGATGGGAAGACGACCTGGGAGGAAAGGAAAATCAGTTCAGGGTTGATCGACGAAGACCAGGGGGAAAGAGAAAAAATATAAATCGGAGACAGAACAGAAACATAAAATCTTTCCCCTTAGGCCACACCAATTTAATTTCTTGGTTAATGGATTTTTGTAGAAAAATAATGGAGCGGCCGGGCGATAAAAAAATGAAAAATTAAAAACAGGCCTATAAGGCAGATATTATTATGGCCCAAAATGGTAGGATAGAAGCCATGAAGTCAACACACCAGGCTGGTTCAAAATTTAAACAATGAATTTTGAACTTTTAATGATGCCATTGCATTGAAAGATGGAATAACTGTAACAACTAGGAAGAAAAGGACTGTTTTCAACTGTTCAGGGCAAAATATGAGCATTTTGTGGTTGATTCTGAATTTCTATTCTTTTGCAAATCAGAAAAAAATGAAGCGGGCGAATCCGTTAACCAAGAAATTAAATTGGTGTGGCCTTTAATAGAGCCAGGTATGTAGACAGTCCCACCTGTCAGCAGTGCTGCCCTGCTCGGGGAACACAGCGAGTCTGCGCTGTACCACTGCAGGAAGCGCATCCCCTCCGCCGCCATCTTGTCTATCTCACCACACTCCTGGGTAGGATGGCCGTAACTGCACAGATCCCCCCACCCCATGTCATCAGCCACCATCAGGACGATGTTAGGCTTGTCGGGGATGGTGATGCCGCTCTTGAGCTTCCCTTTTATCCCATGATGCAACAGATTCAGCGACAGCAGTAGCGTGACCCAGGTCACACCTATCTTGTGAGTCATGTCATCAATGTTGTTATAGCTGACTTAATCAGGTTACAAATATAGAGCACTAGTCATGGGGAACCAGTTGAGTCACTTCAAAGTAAACAACCTTTGACCTGATGACCTAAAAAATAAACGTAACCTTTAACCTGTTTACCTATTGACCCCAACTGCGCAAGCGCTGTATTCATTCATTCAAACCAAAATGGCGGAATCAGAAGTCGTGATCGTTGGAGAGACCTGGGAAACCACCGAGAATTCTCTCTACGAAGAGAGAAAAGGGGCAGTGGTCGGGAAGCTACAGAAAAGAGAAGAGGAACTGGCAGAAAAGAAAGAGAAGAGGCGTTTGGAGAAAGAAAAAACGTCAGCGGAAGACGAAACGTCCGACTTCTTTGCGACTACGTTCCGGAAAGAGAAAGCCGCCATAGAAAAATCACTGGAGGACTTAGATGCCACCCCTAAAGAATGGACTCTCCGACCACTTCGATAACATCACGGCGGCCCTGCAGAAACTGCAGAAGTTTGTGACGGATTCGACAAGTTTTCTACCGGGTTACGACGTCCGCCAGGCACAGGAAGCGATCGGTAACCTTCAGGCCGCCTTCAGCGAGAAGCGGGAACAGCTCCTCCCCAAGAAGAAATTCGCCTTCAAGAAAAAGAAGGAAGGAGCGAAAGAGCCGAAAAAGAAAGCACCTCAGGCGGCCGCAGAGGTGAAACCTCCGACCCAGATCGCGCCAGTTGTTCAGGTGGAGTGCGGATTCGCTGATAAAGTCTCCCAAACTCTGACTTTGCAACCGCACGAGATCGAGAACCAGGACGTGTCTCTCGCCCGTCTGACCGACTGTACGGTGAAGCTGTACGGCACAGCCGGCACCGTGCACATCTCTAACGTCTCCGCCTGCCGTATCTTCACCGGCCCCGTCTCCAGGTCTATCTTCGTGGACGACTGTAAGGATACCGTGCTGGTGATCGCCTGCCAACAACTGCGAGTACATCACACCGAGGATACACAGTTCTACCTACACGTGACAAGCCGAGGGATCATAGAGGATAGCACCCGACTTCTGTTCGCTCCCTACAACTGGACATATCCAGACATGGAAGAACACTACAAGAAAGCGGGACTGGACAGGGAAAGAAATACGTGGGACGATATAGATGACTTTAATTGGCTTGCGTCAGATGCTCATTCTCCGAACTGGGCTGTTATGAACGTAGAAGAAAGAGTGGGGGGTTGGGAGCCCTAGTCAGTAGAAGTGGCTACTGTAGATTCATTTAACTTCACTGTGATTTTATTTTGCGGTAGGAGAAAGTGAGATATTCATGACATTTTAAATTCGACAGAGTTGAAACAATTCGTAGTACACAATTGAGGCAAATTGGAAATGCATATTCTCGGGACCGTGAATTCGCAGTGAGTAGGTCACTAAAAATAGAACCACCGCAAAAGTTTCACAATTTAAAGTATCACTTCAACTGTGCATAGTAATTATACTACTATCTGTCCTTAGTCTCTGGCAGATTGTTTGTTTCATTTCATAAAAAAAAAATTGGCATCATTTGTAGCAATGGAATATTAGTGTTAATAATGAAGAAGTTTTATTGCAAATTCGTGCCCGTAGGCTCATTGCAAATCATAAACATACAACAGTATTGAAACAGATTATATTATTATACAATAGTATCTACATGATGAAAAGTAGTTGACTAAAACTATAGCTATGTCTGAATAATAATAATGTACCAAGTAAATGTAAGCCGATGAAATCTTGGCCCTCCAAATGTTCGGCCCTATGCCGAAAAGGTGTTACAGTCCTGAACAGCCAGAGTGGTATACATCTAGTGTAATCCTGAGCCTAACAGTGAAATTAACAAGACCTTTGGCAAAAAATTTTCCCTTGAGCAACAAAGTTTTCTCAAGTGCACGTTAGTAGTACATAAGTCAAAGTATTAATGCCATACAGTAATGCAGCATTAAATGTGTGTACTCAATGAATCCATATTTTTATTGTTGTTAAATTGATTCTCAGTCTGCAAATGTGTTGCTGCCAGGAATTATGGCCACACCGACTGAATTTTATGGATGACATCCAAGCACGCATTGATTTTATTTTTTTCTAAAGAATAAAAAAAATCACGTCCTCCAAGGCTCTGGCCAGACTCTAGTCTAGGCCTGGGTAGTCCATGGTAGCTAGTGACAATACGGAGCCGGTGGGACTACAGAGGATGGCACCCAAGCTACCAAAGCACCACGACTCAAGAACTCAATACATACGTACAGTGCAAGCATATGCCGGCTGGCTTGTCATTAACGTCGCTATGTTACAATGTACATCCGCAAATTCACAATACCGACTTTGTATTCCTGTGATTTAGTAGCATTTGTATTTTTGTTTCCGGATTTTTTTATTCGCCCGCGCGCACTAGTTTGGGGGTCTTCAGAGGATGTCATCCATAAAATTAAGTCGGCATGGCCTATAGTAGAATAAAAATATGTTTGTAATAATATAAATGGCACATTTTATCTGACTGAGGTCTAATTTATGCTAATGGTGATTGTAATTAATAAAAATTTTGAAAAGAGCATGTGAGACAGTCTTTTAGACCTCAATCATTTCATCAGGTAATCTGTATAGCTTCTTGT
Organism: Branchiostoma belcheri; assembly: GCF_001625305.1. Classification (NCBI taxonomy): domain Eukaryota; kingdom Metazoa; phylum Chordata; class Leptocardii; order Amphioxiformes; family Branchiostomatidae; genus Branchiostoma; species Branchiostoma belcheri. The sequence goes on from NW_017803035.1 coordinate 516,390, forward strand.
TAGGTTTAAATGCTGTCATATCTTCGGAACCTTCCTGAACAATATACAGTTGTGTAGTTCAAAACAAGCTGTAAAATACACGCTATAACTGTCTGACTACATCATGCTTCTGCAAACATTTAATCTGGATGAATTGTGCATATGTGCTGATATGGAGGAATTATTTCTGGGTTGAGAACTGCCTGATACAATGTTATTGTAGGTTGGAATGACCAGTTTCAATAGTAATATATAATTGTTTTTTTGGTTTATTTCAATTGAACAACTGGCAGCCCACAGGGTTGAATTATGTGTTCGTACATATACATGGGAAGATAAAACACTTGCTCAGTATTATTCATCATATCAGTCAAGATCTATACTGGTAATAAAAAGTAAGGGCAGTAAAATCAGTAACAGTATTCTAGTCACAGTCACATACCGGGGGGGGGTACATCTTAGTCACAACAAGTAAAATCTAATACATAAATGATAATAGAGAATCCTGAGCTCCTATTGGACTGATTTTAACTGTATGGCCACAAGCTCTCAGGAGGAGACCCTATCAGCCCTTGACAACAAGAAACATGTAGCACAGACTAACAGTAGAAACAAGACATTTGGATCAGAGCCTATTTGTTTTATTTACATTTCTTCATGACATCTTTACATATATACACTGTTAAATGACCTTGGCTTGATCATATATATATGTTACCAGGTGAAATGTCAGCTACTTATATTAACATAAACATATATGCATTTGGGGGGGGGGATTTCGAATGGTACATTTCCTTTTTTTCTAATTAAAAAAAAATGAAATGAGGCAAATGAAATTTGTGTGGCCTAGATTAGAACAGACTTTGGAATGCGGTGTAAGCTTAACGGTATGATATTATTAGAGTAATGAGTTACAACAGCGGTTGATAAGTCACTGTAAACTCTCCGTAGGCAAGTACCATCGGGAAAAGGGTATATTTACTAACATAAAATCCTTACTATGACCGCATGCAGTATACTTAACCGCATTCACATTGTTGGTTCCATGGTACAAAATTTCCACAATATCGCATGTTAGGTGCTGTGGCGTCACAGTAGATATCACACCCGTCTTGAGATTATTGTAATATTGAGTCGCTAGGTCATGAAAAGCGCCCTCTGACGATTCCTTAAGGTTTTGCCTCGTCAGCGTCTTGTTCTTTGTCTGCAGAGTTCACCTCGGTACTTTCCGTCTCGTCATTGGTGGACAGGTTCAGAGTTTCAATGGTGGCTGCAGATGAGTTAGTGACGACTACTGAAGGCACTGCCATGGCACGGTAAGGCGGAGAATCCTCGGGCCTGGTTGGGCCTATGATGGCTTTACTTTTAGCGCAGCCCATGTGTCTTAAATTAAGAAAAAAACTGTCAGTGTAGCCACCGTTAAGACGATAAAAATATGTACGAAGAAGATGCAGTTCACAAAGGCTACCCGAACTCTTTTTAATGTTTTTGCAAAGACCATGAAGTTAAAATCTTGATTTTAACTCCATGCAAAGACACAGCGTGGCGGTTATTTAGTTGAAAACCTCTACTTACAGCAAGGTTACTTGGCGATAGTAACAACTTTATAGTCACCTTAACGCCCTAGCGTATCCCAGCGGTACTGCAAACTCCCTTCTTGTTACAGACACTTTGTTAGCTGAAAATTGTTTCTCACTCGCTCTCCGCACGTTGGAATTTAACAATTTCGTCCACCCGGCGCCTTCCTATGGTACTGCAAACTCACCACCCGCCGTTGAAATTTAAACTCCAACAATGATATCGTCGTCTTCTGTAATGATCCCAATCACCATTGTCTGACGCGGGATTCTGACGACACCATCGTACGTATTGTCTCCCTGACCTGAGCCGACCTCGATCAAGGTCGTTCTGAAGGCTGGACGGCAACAGCAACAGCCCATGGAGGCTGTGGCTCGACTATTTGTGCCTCTATTTTACTTCGTCTTTCAAGATGTACGTAAACGTCTTGGCTCTATTTGCCTCTATTTACTTCGTCTTTCAATATGTACGTAAACGTCTTGGCTCTATTTGCCTCTATTTACTTCGTCTTTCAAGGTGTACGTAAACGTCTTGGCGCTCGCAAATAAGGCACTATGACCTGAACTAACCCCTTCGGTGTTCTATGCTCTTCGTCCGTTGTTTCGAACAATGGTTCTGCCGATTCGAACAACAACAACAACTCGGCGGGCGCTGTGATGTTGACGTGACAACAAACGCACGCCACCTACCGACGATGGCAGAAGATGCGTAAGCGCAAACCGTCGCCATGGTCTTCTCCATCAAGTTTACCGAGGAGAAGCGTATCCGCCTGGCCACCGTCCTACAATGTTTTAACGGGCTTTCTACGCTGTGTTCTCTCTTCTTATTTTCAGGGGGCATCTTTATCAAGGTAACTTGTAGGGTTATAACGTGTTAGAAGTCATCAACACCTGTCCGTCATGTTGGGTAGTCACTACTTTATGCCTTTGACTTTTTTGTGTGTCTTTTCTCCAGCGCTTTTTTACGTTTTATGATGCAAATGTCCGTTCACATTACCATAGATTTAATGCACTAACAAAGGCAAATGCCCCCCCGTAACACAATTTCTGATAAACATTTCTACCATCCTATCCGACATGCAAGGAGGGTATTGAAGACGAATTCCACTTTATGATGCCATGTCCAACATATGAAGAAAACAGCTTCCAAAACTAATGTTACGCTACCTCACTCAAAGTCAGATATCTTCAATATGCTCCTTTCATGTCCTACTCAGATATCAGTGTACGTTGGAAAATTCATATTTGAATCACTACAAAAGCGACACCATAACCTATACATCTATAGGGTATGAACCTTGTACATAGCTGATATATCCCCTGAATTACAGAATGTAATAATACTCTTCCTAAGAAAACACAATAGATTAGCTTTAGTATCATTATGGACTAGCCCGTTAGAATTATATCTTATAGTATTAGTTTATGTATGTTGGGGTTTTTTTGCCATACATTGTACCAGCTACAGTTGTTGAGCAATAAAGTTGATTTGATTTTGATTTTATCTGAACGCAGGCTAGGGTAGAAGACAAGGTGGCTCTCATTGAGGACTACGGCAGCGTAGACGGGCTCTGTTACACACTCATCACCTTCGGACTGTTAGGAGTGGGGCTGAATCTGTTCGGGATAAAGGTACGTTAATCAAAGGGCTAAGTTCGCGTTCGTCGTCATGCCCGTAGCCAGGATTTTGAAGGGGGGGGGGGTCTTCCCACTGCTTTAGGGGACCTCGAGCGCCATAGGCGCGATGTTCTTAAGGGGGTCCGGGGGTATGCTCCCCCGGAAAATTTTGAAAAATGAACCTTCTAAAATGGCATTTCGTGCGTTTTTGAGAGGATTTGAAAGAAAAAAATCAGAGATAAATTTTTATTCAATGACAAAGGGAGCAGTTATTCTACGATTCCAGGCCATCTTTTCAAGAAAAATCTTGGACCTTTACATGAAAAGTGGACCAAAAAGTGGACCTTTACGTAAAAAGTGGACCAAAAAGTGGACCTTTGAGCCTTGTGGGCTACGGGCATGGGACTCGTGCGACGTACGGGTATACGACATGGGACTCTGGGATGTGTCGTACAATTCAGTTCCGTAAACGAGAATCTTATATTTTGCACAAACAATGACAATCATCGATATCAAAAATTCTATAGTCGTAAATGTTAACATCATCTGGAGAAGGTATGAGGTCATGCAATTTTGCTAGGTCCAGACCTACCCACATACCAGCTTCATACTAACTTCATTTAAATAGCGTCTTTATTTTTCGTGCCAAACCACATACAAACAGACACATACATACACACACAACATAGTTGCATACATCTTTTAAAAAAAGACTCCCAAAAACATTCTTCTGGGCGAAGGCAGTAAGTGTTTATTTTTCTGACAGATCAGCAATGACTCGAAGAACCCAGAGACGCGGTCCTCCGGACTGGTGATGCTGATCTACATGGGACTTACGGCGCTGTACTGCCTCCTAGTGTTCTGTGCAGGAATTACAACGTTCGCGCACAAGATGCACCTGCGAAGTGTAAGGACCTGACCATGTTCTTCCTATAATAGAGTATAATAGTAGCAAAAAGAAGAGTGTTCATCAGGGCAAAATATGCTCTACTCCTCCTTGTCGACGTCGCATGATGCAGTAAGAACGCGGTCCCAGATGTGAATAAGAATGAATGAATGAATGAATGAAAGACCTTTATTGTACGTTTGTGCTCTAACAAGCTAAGTACAGGTCATGAATAGACAAGGAAAAGGATACAGCAATGATAGTTAAACTATACATATTAATGTGATCTACTATTTACATCGTTCGACTTCTTCTCGCTTCTTGACGCAGTTGTACGAGCATATAGAACTAGTGATACATGGTTTGTCAAGTTTCATAAGAAATATGAATTTTTCTGATTCATTCAAATGACCAAAGCTGGGGAACTTATCTATTATATAAGAATATAGGAAATCTCTCTCATTACTATATAACGTACAATCGACTACAAAATGACACTCATCCTCAATCTTATCTAAATCGCAAAATTGGCAAATCCTTTTCTCTAGAGGAATGCGGTTGTGTCTGCATTTTTCTATGTGGAGTTTGTGTGAACTTATCCGGAGTTTTGTGAGGCTGTTCTGTGTCGAATGTTTGTGATTTTCAGATATTATTCCTCGTGGTAAGTATTTTTTAATAATCTGTATGTCCGTAATTAATAATAAGTGATTAACGCTTGCTTTTACAGGCTTTTGAGAAGGGTATCACCAAGGCCATGAAGAGATACCAGTACGGGGGATACATCAAGTCAGAACTGGACCTTCTACAGATGCAGTACCGCTGTTGTGGATCGGAAGGACCTGAAGACTGGTTCAAACTGCAATGGATCAACAAGAAGTATCTCAACCGCAACTCTAACGAAGTTATTAAGTATGTGACATTTTTCATTGCTATTGTTATGACTTCACCACCTAGTGGTGAAGTCATATTGTTTTATGAACGTTTCTTCTTCTCCTCCTGCCATGGGCCAAATAACATGAAATTTGGCATGAAGGTAGAGTGGTCAAATACCCCCCAGGAGTTTTTTTTCATTTTTGTGATACAGGCTTTTAGAATGGTTTTATTTGAGCTTTTTGGCTGTGTTATAGAAAATGTACCATATTTGGGCATGAGTCACCAGAATGACATGTAGAGAAGGCAACCAATAGGCATGTAGCTTTCCTCCATTCTCCTTGCTGATTGGCTGTTCGGATTTGTTTGCTTTAACTCAATTAACACCTGTACAAAGCCATGCCATATTGAGAGTATGAACTTTATTCAAGTGTTTTGGTAGGTATGTCAGCCTTTCCTGCTCCAGCATTGGAATGTGGGGCATAAACTCTTCTTTTTAACTTGAAAATCAACAGTTTGCATTATGCAATTAGCAGTTGTCACTTCCTACTATAGTTATATCAATGTAAAGAATTGTTTTCCCTTGTATTTCTCCTTCTTTCCCTGTCATGTCGTGAAATGTGGTGAAGCCATGCTGAATTTGCTCCAAAGCAAATGTTGGCCTTTCTAGTTTTTATTTCTTTTATCATGCATCTTATTTCATTTACTTCGCTTTCATTTCTCGTTTTGTTTGTTGTTGAAAACTTTTTCGTTACTTGACTTAATTTCACTGTAAAGGGAAGCTAGCCTGCAAATTACCAAGGATTCCAGCTTGGCCGAGTTAACTGGATCGTAGTTCTTGAAGCTTATTGTGGAGACGGCATTGGTATCAACAAAAAATAGACATTTATATGCATTGTAATCTATATTATGTAATGTATATATTTGACTGACATGCATAAACTCTCAGAAGTAGAATCGCCAGTTGCCATTCTTCCATGGATTGAATCGCTAATTCGTGGGGTCGTGTGGCGTAGCGGCAGAGTGCGCGACTCGGAACTAAGAGTCCCGGGTTCGAGTCCTGACATGCCACCGATCTTGTGCCCTTGGGAAAGGCACTTTACACGACTTTCCTTACTTATTAGCTCAGGTGTAAATGAGTATTGTCTTGTCATGTATTTCTCCCCTGTGTTGGTTGCGGCATTAATATAAGTTGATAAAACTTGAGTGTGTCGTCACCACGTCTGGTGATTACATGTTGGAATGAATATTAAAAAAAAATAAATAAAAATAAAAAATCGCTAATTGCTTTGCTCAGGAAGATGACCGACGGACGATATTTGAACGCTGACGTTCCCTTCAGCTGCTGTAACATGCGCTACAACCGCCCCTGTATCCACCACTCCGTCACCGCCAAGGGGCGTCACTACAACTTCGAGTACAAAGGAGCGCAGAAACACATCATTTATCAGACCGGCTGCAAGGAGGCGCTCATGGGTTATTTTGGCGGGCAGGTGCTGGAGACCGTCGGGGGAACCATCATGGTTATCTGGGTCTTTCAGGTGAGCCGCGTTTCAGCCTGGTAACCGCACGTCACCATCGCGAACTTGTCGGGCATGAGTCATGGGAATGGCATGTAGAGCAGGCAACCAATAGGCATGCAGCTTTCCTCTATTCTCCTTGCTGATTGGCTGTTCGGATCTGATTGGGTTAACTCAATTAACACCTGTACAAAGCCATGCCATATTGACAGTATGAACTTTATTCAAGTGTTTTGGTAGGTATGACCGACGTAGGTATGTCAAGCTTTCCTGCTCCAGCATTGGAATGCGGGGCATAAACGCTTCTTTTTATCTTGAAAATCAACAGTTTGCATTATGAAATTAAAAATCCCAACCAATAATGTAAGTGATAGCTGTATCAAACTGTTGTCACTTCATACTATAGTTATATATATTTTATCAATGTAAAGAATTGTTTCCCTTGTATACGTATTTCTCCTTCTTTCCCTGCCATGTCGTAAAATGTGGTGAAGTCATGCTGAATTTGCTCCAAAGCAAATGTCGAAATTTCTAGTGAACCAAGTACATTATAATATCATACACGTATAAATTCCTTGAATTAAAACAGTTCAACCTACGGGGTGGCAGTAATCAGAAAGATCGGCTGAAAAGATAGGTTGTCGGAAAGAAATGCGTGTGCTCAGTAGGGTTGGGCCGGTGTCAAGCCAAATACATGGTCCTGCCAAATACATGACACCGACACTACTTGGGGGTTTCCAATATACCTGAGACAAGGGGTGGACGGGTTTAGTCGTGATGTGAGAGACTAAACCTAGCCTAACCTTAATGGTAAGTCTAGCCCTAGCCCTGAACAATGATCCCAACTCTAACCCAAACCCTAATACCAACCCTAACCCTAACTCTAACTCTACCAACCCTAACCCTAACCCTAGCCGTAACACCTGACCTCTCACGTATGTGGCAGCTCAAGGATTTGGCTCAACACCGGTAAAGCACTCCTAATCGGCCCGTTGAGGATGGTCACCAAGCTTGCCGTATTTCTGCGCAAAATAAAAGCTATAACTTATAAGGCGTAACGTCTCATGTTGATAGTCAACCCCGTGTCTGTTTGCTGGAGAGCAAAGATTCATATCGTATTTTCTTGTTTTACATATGAAAACATGATGTTGAGGGAGAGCAACCGTTTAAGACCTCAAATTGGCGAATATTTTGCCACATTTTCAGGGATCAGGACTTCGCGCTTTTTTTTAAACAGCCAACATGGCGGAAGATCAATTACGTCATTGTCACGTGACTAAGTTATCCTTGTTGTTCTGGTGACGTCGCTGTTGTTTACAAAACCTACCTTTTAACGCTTTAGTTAAAAGGAATCATATCATATCGCGGACTCAACCACTCTAGCTTATACAGTCATATAGAACTCAAGACATATACATTATCATGTGAGCCATGTTCCATATATATACATGTACTATATTACCTTTTTGAAAAAGCACAATATTATTTTCGATACATAGAACTTGTATTACTGTAGGTATTACTGTAGACGTGAGAGTAGATGTTAGTCAGATATGTAGTACTAAAGAGTTTGCAATGCATTGTACCAGTTACAATTGTTGTGCAATAAAGATTGACTTGACTTGAATTGACTTGACTTTTCCCGCCCTCAGCTTGCCGTGACGCTTGGCGTCAGGTACCTACAGACGGCCATCAAAAGCATCGACCCTGCAGACCCCACAGGCGACTCCTACGGCCACATTTTGCCCGGCGGCCCGAAACCTGCGTCCAAAGGCACAGAAGCCGGTAGCGTCAGCAAAGCAAAGACGGCCAAGAAGCCGAAGAAACTTGGTAAGATCAAGGGGAAATTTGGTAAGAACAAGAAGAAACCAGCTCCCCCCGAGCCGGATTACGACCAGGTCCCGGTTGAGGAGCCCCTTGAGTGGACACTTGACCCTTCGGACAGCAGTTTTGAAAACGAACCGGACGCCGAACAAGCGCCGCCCCCACCGCCGCCGCCGCCGCCATAACAAATATAACACCATGGAAAGACTTGCAAATAAAGAAGAAAAAATTTCGTATCCATGCAATTCATGTTTTATTTAATAGTACTCATGTTTTGCTAGTAGTAGTAAGCAAATCACACAAGGGACAACTGTGGATGGTGATAACATGAGATGATTGAGACAAAAAATAGACTAGCTGCAAAATAAAATTTACATCAATTGTTTTGCTTATATTTGTATAGATACGTACTCTTTGGTGCGTGGTTTTCTATCGTCTGAAATACAGTATGTTTCTGCTCACAGGCTCGAAAAAGAGATGATGATGCAGCTACTTCCAACCTCTGCGGAACTGCCACCTTACAGCTTTCAACAAAACTGCAGGTTTCGACTTTAGCGGGAGTAAAACCGTGCATGACCCGTGGTCCAATGAGAATTCACCTGTCACATATCTTTCTGAAAATGTTAATTAAATCATCGTGATGTCAACGTGTTAGTACTGTGGTGACCTTGTCGTATATATATAAGTTTGTCCCGGTTAATAGTATGCCGCTGCGAAAACCAATCAAATGCAGCAGAATTAATCAACTTATGTGGTTTACCCTTCAGATATTCAAGGTCTCCAAAAGCAATCATTGAGCGGTTACAGTGGCGGAAGGTTATCGTAGCGGACAGGGCGGTCAGGGGAGGGTCTTTGGGTGATCTATCTAGCTATCTATAGCTAGTTTGACTCAATCATGGTAGGAATCAATTAGTTAAATTTCCCGTATCTCCACACTATGCCTTGTCCCGTCCATAGCTCTAGTTTCAGCGAAACGAGGTCTTGTTTTGGTCGCGTTGCGTGCTTCCGCCATGTTGATTTGATTATATGGATGATGACATCCTCTGGGAACCCCAAAACTAATGCAAGCGTGCGAATAAAAAGGTTTGGCAAAAAAAAAAAACTTGCTTTCATTATGAAATCTACGTGGGGTCGTGTGGCGTAGTGGCAGAGTGCGCGACTCGGAACTTAGAGTCCCGGGTTCGAGTCCTGACATGCCACCGATCTTGTGCCCTAGGGAAAGGCACTTTACACGACTTTCCTCACTCAGCTCAGGTGTAAATGAGTATTGTCCTGTCATGTATTTGTCCCCTGTGTTGGTGGCGGCATTAATATAAGTTTAAAAAAACTTGAGTGTGTCGTCACCACGTCTGGTGATTACATGTTGGAATAAAAAATTTAAAAAAAAATCTACGTGGTTAAGAAGGTTGAAGAAATGACACGGAGTATGGTATGGCGAATAATGTTGTCTTCAAATTCATTACTTAGCTTTACATTTTTGTCTTTTTCATTTGATCTTGGCATTCTACGACATTGGTATCGTTTGCCAATTTTTATGGGCAACTTACGATATATATATTTGCTTAACTGTTTTGTACGATTTACAGTATGGTTGAAACCATACACTGTATTGTGATGACAACGGGCTGAATGAGTAGACATAGTGTATGCTCTAACATACGCGAAACAATAATAAGGATTTTAATGGTTTACAAAAAAATGTATTGTTAGATCTCAACAAAAACTCGGTGGCCTAGCGCCTGTGGGCAGAGGAGGATTTGTTACTTAAGGGTTAATGACCCGCCCCGAGGTGAATATGGTGTGATAAAGCCTTGTCAGTTGCTATAACCACCGAATAGAGCCACCAAGTGAGCGCAGCGAACGAGGTGGCTTT
>NW_017803035.1:526555-538700 GCF_001625305.1 Branchiostoma belcheri
CAGCGAACGGAGGTGGCTTTATGAGGTGGTTATAGCAACTGACAAGGCTTTATCACACCATATTCACCGAGAAAGGGCGGGCCATTAACGCTATTATCATATAGCTTACACGATAGCCTATCCAAACTGATGCAGTAAGTGACACAATGTACAATTTACCCGTTGCACATGCTGAATAGAACATAGTTCCATCTGGAGTCACCTGAGGTCACTGGGTAGAGTTCACGTTCTATGTCTTCTATCTGGGTCACAGGCAGGGAACAGGTGTTCTTATGGGAGTCACCCGAGGTCATTGGAACACAACTCAAGTTATTTTTGGATTTTTTAGAACTAGAGCCGTGTTCTATTGGGTCACCTGAGGTCATATGCGGGTGATTATTGGGTTTGTTTAATGTATGGATTGGGATGAATAAATACCCGATTTTGACTCTATTTGTGACATTACGGTGTCATAAGGAATGTGGAATGGAGCCTTCTGATTGGTCAACGTCACCCGGCTATATGATAATCTTTCTTAAAGCGATTATTTTCCTCCCACAGCACAATCATCATTCGCTTACTAAGATCAGACGCCGTCTACAGGAACTCTTTCTTCCGAAACACTATGCATCTAGGTTTTTTCTGTATTATTTGTATATGTCCCTAGAGTTTTGTATTATTTTATTGGTGTACCGTGTTTTATGTTGTTTTTTTACCTGAAATAAAGAATAAAGACAAATATACATTAAAACTAGAAAAGTAACATTTGCAAAGCAAATACATCATGTTTACCTTCGGATATGGTCTGCTCTGTTAATTCTTACTCAAACGCATTCACATACATGTACATGTATATGGTGACAGGAGACTAAATGCCTACTATGAAATCGCAACATTGTATGTAACCCAACACCCAACACCAGTTACTTTGGTGACAGACGTCAACAGAAGAGGCCATTGGACAGGTCAGAGGTTAGTGTTTGGAACAGAAGAAGAAGAGGAAGAAGAAATGGAGCAAAAACAATATGTTTTCTTTCGGTAAACATAATTATACTCTAGGAATAGTGGTGAGCTGGGTTCCTTTCTAGGACATACACCTGTCGACTTCAGTGTTTCCAATTTCCCGACGGGAGGTTTTGGACAGACCAGCGACGACAGCGTTACAGCAGGAGGCGACATTAAGTGGTACGTTTCCCGCCTATTTAAACGACCACCAACCTCGTAACGACCCGCGTAATTGGTCCACAACTATCCGTCAATCTCTTTGTCGTAACGATCCACGTAATTGGTCTAAAAATATTCCCATCAGTCTCTAGTGCTACGAATCTATAACAAAATCTAACGTTATAGATAGATAGATAGATAGATAGATAGATAGATAGATAGATAGATAGATAGATAGATAGATAGATAGATATAGATATAGATCGATATAGATAGATATAGATATAGATAGATATAGATAGATATGGATAGATATGGATAAATATAGATAGATATAGATATAGATAGTTATGGATAGATATGGATAGGTATGGATAGATATAGATAGCTATAGATAGATATAGATAGCTATAGATAGATATAGATAGATATGGATAGATATGGATAGATATGGATAGATATAGATAGATATGGATATATATGGATATATGGATATATGGATATATAGATAGATAGATAGATATAGATAGATATGGATAGATATGGATAAATATAGATAGATATAGATATAGATAGTTATGGATAGATGTGGATAGGTATGGATAGATATAGATAGCTATAGATAGATATAGATAGCTATAGATAGATATAGATAGATATGGATAGATATAGATAGATATGGATATATATGGATATATATGGATAAATATAGATAGATATAGATATAGATAGATATGGATAGATATGGATAGGTATGGATAGATATAGATAGCTATAGATAGCTATAGATAGATATGGATAGATATAGATAGATATGGATAGATATAGATAGATATGGATATATATGGATATATGGATATATGGATATATAGATAGATAGATAGATAGATAGATAGATAGATAGATAGATAGATAGATAGATATAGATAGATATAGATAGATATGGATAGATATGGATAAATATAGATAGATATAGATATAGATAGTTATGGATAGATATGGATAGGTATGGATAGATATAGATAGCTATAGATAGATATAGATAGCTATAGATAGATATAGATAGATATGGATAGATATGGATAGATATGGATAGATATAGATAGATATGGATATATATGGATATATATATATATATAGATAGATAGATAGATAGATAGATAGATAGATAGATAGATAGATAGATATAGATAGATATAGATAGATATAGATAGATATGGATAGATATGGATAAATATAGATAGATATAGATATAGATAGTTATGGATAGATGTGGATAGATATGGATAGATATAGATAGATATGGATAGATATGGATAGATAGATATAGATATAGATAGTTATGGATAGATATGGATAGGTATGGATAGATATAGATAGATATAGATAGATATGGATAGATATGGATAGATATGGATAAATATAGATAGATATAGATATAGATAGTTATGGATAGATATGGATAGATATGGATAGATATGGATAGATATAGATAGATATAGATAGATATAGATAGATATAGATAGATATGGATAGATATGGATGGATATGGATGGATATGGATGGATGTGGATGGATATAGATAGATATAGGTAGATATAGATATCACCACGTAATCACCACTATATAGAACACTTCCCCAGGCCTGATGTCTTGTCCCCCGTCCGTGTGTCTGTAACGCCTCACGCCGTGTAACACCCGTGCTCTGTGTATTGTTTCTTGACTTTTTGTTTCCACCTCTCTGTCAAGGCACAGTGGACAAAGTGCGTCATAGGACCTGTGTCCGCTATGCTAAGAATGTTTGAAGCAGCGGCTGCCTGCTGCTTGTTTTCTTGCAGTTGTTTTGTAGCCGATGTTCATGGGGCCTGACCTTCGAAATTCAGGAAGAACTGAGAAGCTGTGACCTTCAAGCAAGCGGACACGATAAATTTGACAACAGCGAGTTTTAAATCACCTAGCCCGGGATGATGTGTATAATCATGTCCAGGGTCCAGTACGGCCCGTTGAAGTTCATTTGGTGCGTAAGGAAAATGTATTGCACTTCCTTAATGTGGATGTGTTCACTTTGGAAAACGACCTTGATTGGAAGGCGTTACGTACCAAACTGCACAGGCCTGACTAGCCCGATCCTGACTGTCCATCATAATTACCATTTTGGCCAATGACAGCTTGGTAATTATCGGTTCGGCCAATGAGAGAGCGCATTTTATGTATTTATTTTGCATTAATACTATTTGTTCAGAGGTGGACAGGGCTATTGTATCGGTTTATAGTAGACAGAGTTTGGCTTGTGTGTGTGTGTGTGTGTGTGTGTGTGTGTGTGTGTGTGTGTGTGTTTGTGTGTGTGTGTTGTATAGAATTTTCCACACACATTTTCACAGATTATTACCTTCTCCACGAAGGTTATGTTTTTGGTAGCGTTTGTACGTGTGTATGCTGTTAAGCAAAATAACTTGAGATGGATTTTCATGAAACTTGGTACGTGGTTAGGTCTAGACCCATTGAAGAAACGATTAAATTTTGGACCCCTTTTGGTTGTTCTTGGTACTGCAGCAAAATGTCTGCAGTTGGTATGTTGTGTTCTGGGCATGTTGGGGTACGATTTTTTGGCGACAGATAGCTCTTTGTGTCTCACAGAAGTGGTGTTGTTTTAGAACTGATTATTTATCCCAATTATCTAGCACCGTAATCTATTTCAATGTAAAGTGTTTTTCTTGGGATAATTGTATCTTTTTATTTATTTAACTTATTAGTAAACAAATGGGATGGCAGGGGTGTTATCCCATTTTTTTACTAAAAGGTGATGTTTTAGGTTCCCCTGCAGTTTTTTTTAATTGCTGAGACCAATGCCGTTTTATTTTACTTTTGAAGGTTATAACTCGAGGAGTTAACATGTAGTCGTGATCTTTGGTATGTAGGTAGCTTAAGTGATGATGGCTGATAAAATGCTAATTATGCAAATCAGGAAGAATTTGCATAATCGATGAGGAACTATAGATAAGTTGGGTTCCGTTATAGGATTTTTTCAAACATGTGACGTGTGTAAATAAGCAAGAGGGGAACGTTAACATCTATAGATATTAATTATGCAAATGATATGAAATGCTATGATGCCATGATGATAAATGGCGGGAATTAAGTACAGTGAACAAAGTTCAACATAAATCATGTTACATGGGCCATCATTTGTATAATAGATGAGAAAATGCTACAATAACCTTCTTTGTTTAGAGTTTTTATCATTGGACAACTTTTTTATTAAACAAGACCAATAAGGCCACACCGCCTTAATTCTATGGATGACATCCGCGCGCGCATTGATTTTCGCCAAAAAAAAAAAAAGATCACGTCCTCCGACCCAGGATAGTCCATGGTACTAGTAGTTAGCGACAATAGGGAGCCGGCGATAACTCTGGGGGGCGGCACCCAGGCTACCGAAGCTCCAAGACTCAAGATCTCAACATACATCGCAGAGTGGAACTCACTGTCACCAAGTACAGTAGGGGCACTGTCAATAGATAGCTTTAAACAATGTCTAGAGCTAGAAGTACAAGGGTTAGGTGGAACAAGTCGATCGGTGTAATATAGCCAGCTGCCGCCGCGCCGCGTGCCTGCGAAGCTGGTGTGTTACGCCGAAAGGCGGTTATACCGGCTATACAGATACAGATACAGATACAGATACATACAGTGCCGATTCATAAATTCTACAAAAAGCCAGCATGTGCCGGCTTGCCGTATACGTCGCCATGTACTGCCGCAAATTCCCAGATTTGTATTCCTGTGGTTTAGTAGCATTTCTATTTTTGGCCGGAATTTTTTTTATTCGCCCGCGCGCACTAGTTTGGGGGTCCTCAGAGGATGTCATCCATAAAATTAAGACGGTGTGGCCTAACTGAAGAAAATTAAACTGTTCTCCAACTCAAAAAACATCTACATCAACCTTCACTCAACCGTGACGGGGGGCGGCACCGACTTCCGACGAACTTTGACCTAGTGCGACGTCACACGTGGTTAAAAGTCACGTGTCCACAGCACGTGGGTCATAAAGCTGATTAAGACTGAGCGATTCAGTCGAAAATTTTTGGTGACTTAATTTCTTTTTGAGTTGGAAAGCAGTTAAATTTTCTTCATGTATTTTACCAACACAGATGAAATTTTATGCTAAGACCAATAACTGTTATGCAAATCAGGATCTTACTTGCCTAATTAATGAGAAACCTTTTTGATACTTCATCCATGAAAGTTAACATCATTTGGCGAAGATATTGGCTCGTAGAACTCTAGCTTATAACGTGTGTGTTTGGATTTATTGGGCTAGTTTCGAAGCACATTTAAAAATGGTTTCATAGCCACATATCACTTGGTGATAAGCAGCTAGATATCATATTCATTTCTTAAACCAGATGTTCTCAATTAGGGAAAGCTTTGATATATATCACGTGCACGAACTTGGTCAAACGGGGACATGGGCGCTACTGCTGAGCTTTTACCGTTACCCGTTGATATATTCAAGAGCCCTGTAGTAGGGCTAAGGATAGTAGACATATCAGGGTTCTTTATACACACGAAACTACATGTACATGTATGTCGTCATTTTAAACAAAAAGGGTTGTGTCACGCCCGGCACATTGCATAAAGGTTGGAAAGAGTGTTGGTGATAGAAAAATCATGATAAACAGACGGCAAAATAAAACAGACGACAAAATGACACGATGACATAGAACCATATGTAGATATTAGGAATATTTGCAAGAGCTGCGTGCGTTATACTGATGAACAATTTAAACAGGAAATATATTAATAGAAAGTGAGGCAAAAACATGGTTAGGAATTAAGTCCACTCTTGAGTTGATTTGCTGTAACGTTTTGAGTGTCTACCCGCGCATATACATGTACTAGTTATGACAACTAGACCATTCTGGCGCATATCCCACTAGCAATAAAAACGATGACCCAACGTTTCCATGTAGAATTTGTCTGGTTGTATTAAAGGCATCCAACACAGTTTTTAGGGCTTGGAAACCTGATTTTTCAAAGTCAATATTCTAGTTGTTAATCTACATACTGAGTTGAAACCACACTGTCCCAATGTATATTGACCCTCATGGAGCAAAAATTCCATAAATTCTGACGAAAATGTAACTGGAAGGGCCTTTGGCTAATTTTTTGGGTACCTTCCAGAAAATAAAGGACTCATATCTTGCGGTTTGTTTCTGCAGTTATAAAAGCCCAAGGTATGAAATACTGACTCAAATGTGCTAATGTCAAGCAGTATGTGTGAATATGACAAAGATTGTCTTATTCAGAATATCTCCATTTTTGCTGCCATGAAATCGCATTGGATGCCTTTAATGTGTATACTTGTGGCGTTGGTGTTGTAGCTGTACTACACGTACAAAGGAATGATTTCATGGCAACCAACAAATAGGAATAAATCATTCATTTGTGGAGAAACGGCGCTAGGACTGTGTCCACATGTTTTTTGTATACGTTTTGTCTTTGCTTTGATATTACATTAATTTCGGTCGCATCACTTGAGGTCAACCATATCTCTGTTGAACACACGTACGGGAGTTTGGGCAGAATGGAACGTTATCACGTAGTGGCGCGATTTCCGTGTTTGTAATTTTTATGGTTGACATCAGCGCGCGCATTTATTTTCGCCTGATTTTGGGGAAAAAAAACAAGAAATTTTGTTGCCTTCTGACAGTGGTCAACATGCCGAAAATGGGCAAAGATGCCTGTTGCCATGCCGAAAGGTGGGTGGCAGATAACTATGAAGAGAGGAGACAAGAAAATGCTCTGATTTAATGTTTTGTTTCTTACTTTGATGCAGTGATATGTGATGCTGGCTGTGTATATGTCATGTTCCCACTGAATCAAAATCATTTGTACAATGATTGAGTCAAAATTTTAAATTGTAGGAACCTTGTTTTTTCGGCCCGCCTTGTTTTTTTTTCGCCCGCTCGCATTAGATTTGGAGTCTGCGGAGGATGTCATCCATAAAATTTACTTGCTGTGGCCTAAAGTATGCGCTATCACCTGGCACACAGGATGGGACAGTCATGCAATAAACATGCAATTTGTAATTACAACCAACAACGGATAGCACCACTGGATAAGCCATTTGCAATTGGGCCGCTGTAAACCAATTTTGGGGCTGCAGATTTTTACTTAAGTTTCTCTTTTCGGGCAAGGGAGCGACGTCCTTGAATAACTCCAAATATTGCGTGTACATTTTTTAAACGTTTTTATGCTGTAACTAAAAGATCTTAGTCTTACGAGCAGTAATATAGTTCCCTGCAAACAAGTATTCTTAACCAAAGGATTCAGAATTATGTGCAATATTATATGTCTTTGTGAGCGTTTTAAAAACAAAGTGTCTGTAAATTGACTGCAATTCAGTGATATTCTCACTGCGATAGCTCAATAAAGATATCTTGAATCTTGTACATGTCCTTGTTTTTTTCCTTTCAGAAGCCATGATTCCTTGAACTTCAAATGAGTTTTGATATGTTCTCTTGCACAAAGATGGGCATATAAATTCACTGCAATAAAATGAATTGAATTGCGAGACAAAAACACATGTGAAGGAGACTGCTCAGAAAATTTCACTGTTTATATAGAATATGTCACTAGTCTGTGGTGTACAATATTTCTCTGCTAGAGGCTAATTAGCCCCCTCTCCGTGAGGCCGGTTAACTCAGGTGGGCAGCCAGGGAGCGATGCAGTCAGGCTAAAATATTCACACTAGTCAAACCAGGTCATGCCAGTGCGTCACAAAATCCTCCTTAAGCGGGAGTTCTAATGAAATATGGGAATGTAATATCATGGCGCGATCTCTGGCAATTACTTTTCGGTTGGTGCAAGACAAAGATAGTGCAGCTAGCCTGTCGGGGATTCCATGCACATGTGATAAAACTTAATAATACCCGCGCTGTAAGGCGCGGTGATATATTTTACAGCCATATACAAACACTTATCTTACACCATAGTGACTTAGAAGAAGTGCAGTAATACTTGCGATGAGGGGTTGTTGCCGCGGATATTGTGTTGTTTAGCGCACGTACACATTTCGTATCGGGGTCGTATTTTACGTCCCCCTGTAATCGTAGCCCATTCAAGGTGGTGCCTGTGGTCAAAGGCGGTCATTCATAGGGTCCTGGAGAGGTTAGATTGCACAGTAGGGAAGCCTAGCAGGGTCACGCACATACAATTGTTGCCGGTACACCATTTAGGCTGGAGTATTTGTCAAGCCCCCGAGGAGAGAGATATACGCGGTCACTTAAACACCATTCTTCCTGTCAAATATGGTGTGCAGGTGGAGCGTACCCTACGGGCGGACAATAAGAGGAAAATACCGCCTCTTTTGTTCCAATGTTTGCACCGACTCTTCCTGAATATAATGGCGAGTGAAGACTATCTCGGGTTCCAATCTCTGCTTATTTTCCTCCGTTTGCAGCCAGCGTTCAATTCGACAAACTCCCGCTTGAGTTGGTAAAAGCGTTCGGAACTGCCCCTCCGTGGCGCAGCCGGGTTGACCAAAGCCCTGCGATCTGTTACAGAAGCCCTACGATAACCTCGTATAACGTTAAGTGCGATGTCCCCTACAAACTGTAATGTCTCTTGCCCCCATGTTTGTAAGCGCGTCCATGCATAATCTTTCCAAGAGAGCACTTTGTCCCAGAGCCAGTACCTTTGTATGAGAAGTTCTCGTTGAACTTGGGCTCGTAACTCGCCGTCCAATAAGCGTGCCATGTCGTGGTCTGCGGCTAGGTCTGCGGGCAGGTCCCCCTCGGCGGTTTGCAAGGAAAGGTCTGCCCCGTGCAGCAACAACAAACCGACAACGTCGACGAAGCCTGCGGCGGCGGCCGTGTGAAGGGGGGTGCACCCGTTCACGTCCGGGACGTTACAATCCGCGCCGTGAGTTAACAGCACCTTGACGCAGTCCACGTCGTGTTGTAGCACCGCCAGGTGTACCGCCGTCAGCCCGGTGTGCGTGGTAGCGTCCACGTCCACGGTGTTCCGCCTCAACGTCAGGATCCGGCCAAGTTCGGCGGCGTCGCCCTCGTGTACAACCGAGTGGAGAACCACGTCCAATGGGAAGGCGATTTTTCTCCCTTCCGTAGGGTAGGTCATCGTTGGCTGCCTCTCCAACTAGCCTGGCTTCACGTCATTTTGAAGGCTCATACCCGGCCTAAGGCCTCCCAATCGATCCCCCAGCCCAACAGCTTGGCATCCAAAAAGCAGCTGCAAGTCAGTCAGAATCCAGCAGAGCAACAAAATGTCGTTTCACTCGTGCAGGCTCGCCAGCCGCCCGTTTTTGGAGCGGAGCCAGTTGTGTGTACCCGGCGGTGCGGAAGGCCAGAAGTTTCCCGGTTTGCACGCCGCTCGTGACGTCAACTAGTAATTGTCTGGTGGGGTGTGCAGAGGGGTGTTTATTTGCGCTGAGCCGCCCCAAGGCCTCTTGAGGACAGGGGTGGCGAGTTAGACCTGTTTTGGTAAACCTATCCACCCGTGTTGTTGTTATTACGGACTGTACTAACACCAATGGTCAAGGGACCTACCGGTGACGATAGGTCCCAGAAAATAAAGGCACAGGCGACCTATCGTTTGAGGCAAATCATTCTCTTTTCCCTTCCAAACTTCTGTGCCGGTGTGAAAATCTTTCTTTAGTCCTTCAACAAATCAAAGGCACTTAGCGCGGAAAGACTACAGGCGTGGTCTGCAACCAATCAGCTTGCATATAGACAAGGACATTACTGATTTGATTACCTGACCTGTTTAACCTTTATGACGTCAAGGTCACAAAGGCGTAATGGGGTGACACACACAGGGGAGAAAAACTACTAAAGTAATTATAACGCTCCCAGTTTGTATAAAACGTTGTGACTTATTGGCCCCTGTAGTTTTTATTCCAGATTCTGTATCTGTCTAAATTGTCTGGTACTGTTTTTAGTCGCAGTTGTGACGGAGGTGGTCGGTTCTTACATGTAAACCACAAAGGTGTGATGTCGTCGGGATATTAGGCCACACCAATTTAATTTGCTGTTTCTCGGATTCGCCCTGTCCATTGTTTTCTAATTAGCAAAAAAATATTAAGGTTCTAAATCAACAGCAAAATGCTCAATGAAAGACATATTTTGGCCCGGCCCCAAAGGTTGAACAAAGTCCTTTTCTTCCTAGTTGTTAAAGTTTTGCAATGTAACTAACATGCAACTTTGTTTCATTAAAAGTTAAAAATTTATTGTTTTAATTATAAACTAGCCTGGTATGTTGACTTCATGGCTCATATCGTAACATTTCTGGCTATCATGGGGTGCCTTGGCCTGTTTTGTTTTTATTTCGCCCTGTCGCTCCATGTTTTTTTCTAAAAAAAAAATCCAAGAAACAACAAATTAAATTGATGTGGTTTAAGGTGATTGTATAACTCCAATTTGCCACAAATTAAGATAATCCATAAAACAGCTTTGGTAAAGTCTCGCTTGACGAGTTTTTTCTCGTACATAAAGCCACGCCCCCTTAGGTTTAAAGTCCGAAGTGCAAGAAACACAATGTACACTGAAAAAGAAATCAAATTTCGACAGGCTGAAGATAGAGTAGGTAGCAACACCAAGTGGCATAAAACTAAATTAGATTTTTGCAACAAAGCGCAGATAGTCTGACCTGGTGAAACTATGAGCTTTTGTTCGAGACTCTCATGACTTACAGAAACGTATGTCGCTATTTTCCAAAGCGATGCAAATGATTTTATTATCTCCGAGTTCTTTAAGTATTATTACCTCCATGAAAAATGGAGGTATTGTTTTTGGCGTGTCTGTCTGTGTGTGTGTCTGTCTGTGTGTGTGCTTGTGTTTCCGCGCATTTGTAGTCAGCATAACTTCATAACGCTTTTATGGATTATGATGATATTTGGTATGTTGGTAAGTCTTAGGAAGACAAAGGTCAATGTCAAATATGGTCCTCCTGGTGGATGACCTTGGTACTGCAGCAGAACTTCCGGTTTTTGTATCTTTTGTCCTGAACATGCTATGGCCTTGACTTTTTGGTGACAGATAGCTTTTACTGTCAGGAATACGTGGTGTGAGTTTGGTCCCCCTAGCAGCTTGTTCTGGAACTGCAGGGCACTTTCTGGCGAAATCTTTATAAAAGCCAATAATTATTATTATAAGTCCAGATAGGAACAACGTATTTTCATCGTTTTTGGTGTGTAGGTATCCTCGGAGAGAGACTTGTACATAATAATCTATGACTCTTTAGTGGTAAATGATGGAAAATTCATACTTGGGACATGTGTAAGTTAATGAAAAGTTAACATCACGATGCATATATTATGCTAATGTAGAAGTCATTTCCTTATATTAGTTAAAGAAGAAATTTTCATTTACATGTGAAGCCCATATTTCATGGAGGTATGGGATCTTGGAACTCTTGTTTTCGATGTTTTATTGTGCGTATGTCCGTAGGTCCCAAGGCACGAGGTCCATTTTGATGACGTCATTTGGTCACGTGATTACACCAAGAAAGCTACTCATACAGACTTGCTATCATACATCAAAATAAACTTTGGTCATTGCAGATTCAAAAAATCTATGGTAGCACTGGTCCGTCTCGGTGGTACAAAAAACGGTCTCGGCCCATCGACTATATGGCTCGTGCACTTCCAGCCTCTCAGCGGAGAAGGTTTCTGTACTACATTTGTAGGTCTGTCGTAGTACGCCAGATCATGCTTTGGTTGGGCAATAAATTACAAAACAAGCCGCTAGGGGACCCAAACTCATGTCACTTCTTCCCTATCCCAAGAGCTATCAGTCATACAAAATTCGTGACCCTGTTCAGATCACGAGATATCAAAACCGGAAGTTCTGCTGCAGTACCTAGGAAAGCCGCCAGGGGGCCCAAAATCTAATTATTTCTAGGTCTCATGAAGACCTACCCACCTACCAAGTTTCATTCCAATCCATCCACTGCTTCTCGAGTTATCTTGCTAAACCACACACAC
>NW_017803035.1:538720-571363 GCF_001625305.1 Branchiostoma belcheri
CACACACACACACACACACACACACACACACACACACACACACACACACACACACACACAGACAAACGAGGTTTGACATCTCTGACTTCTTGTCTGTGCTGCTGAGAGATTGCCTAAGACCTCTGTTTCCATGATTTGGTGCGACCGTCTTACTCTGCTCCCGTGCCTGGATTTCTTATTGCTCATTCAATAACGTTTTGGGGACGGTGTGCTGACTACTGAATGAATTCCAAAACGAATTAGGAGGACATTTCAAAACGCAATCTGAATTCTAAGTGGTCAGGAAAAATATGTATATGGAATGGAGAGGGGGTCACCCGGACGTCATATTTTTTTCTCAATAATTCTTGAGTGGAACATGCAAGTATGCCTCTGAAAACGGAAAATGGAACTTCAAATCTCGTTCGACCAGTATGCTACTAGGCCACACCGGCTTAATTTTATGGATGACGTTGACATCCGCGCGCGCATTGATTTTCGCCTGTTCTAAAAAAAAAGATCACATCATCCGAGGCTCTGGCCTGGATAGTCCATGGTAGCTTGCTAGATAGCGACAGTACGGAGCCGGTGGTAACTCTGGAGGATGGCACCCAGGCTACCAAAGCTCCACGACTCAAGACCTCAGTACATACGTACAGTGTCGATTCATAAATCCGCAAAAAGCCAGCATGTGCCGGCTTGTCGTATATGTCACTATGTTCTGCCGCAGTTCTGCCGCAAATTCACAATACCAGCTTTGCCTTTCCATTCCTGTGGTTTAGTAGCATTTTTATTTTTGGCCGGATTTTTATTTTATTCGCCCGTGCGCACTAGTTTGGGGGTCTTCAGAGGATGTCATCCATAAAATTAAGTCCGTGTGGCCCTACTGGAAAGGACTACAATTCTTTAGAGGGTGCGTTAAGCATGTTTGAGAAGAGTCAATAAGTGTAAAGGAATACGTATTCCTCGGTGTAGCAGTCTAGAATCATTCTTGCATATAGTATTCCAAGATAATCTAATCTAATCGGTATAATCGCACCGTGGGAGGATTTCATTCCAGCGTTGTTTATTTGATCATCAGCATTTGATGTTCATGTAGGAAGTCCGGGTACAGAATTCTACAAGGTACTGCACTGCAAAATGATGATTCTTCGTATACCGATATGTTAGCGTCCCAGGAAATAGTTCACAATTTTCACGGGACGCCATGCGGCCATGGTCGACACAGCAACCGAAACAACGCAACTCTTATTTACAAATTGCTACTCTAGTAGCTATAGTAACGGTCGTTTTTTTGTGATTTTTTTCCTTCTACAAGTTGGATATCTTGTAGCCTCGGTGCCATCTTCCGTAGTTTCCGCAGCTCAGGTTCCTAATATGGCCACCACTGATATAATTCATGCATTGATTATGTAAATAAGATGAGGATCTTACTTGCAAAATCAATTAGAAACATTTATAATTCGTCAGTTGTAAAGGTCAACATCATTTCGCGAAGGTATGAGATCGTGGAAGTCTATTTTTTTTAAATTTCAAATACCACAAGTATGAAATTCCAGGCAGTTATCATTACATAATCATAAATGTTATCCATTAATTATGCAACTTAAGACTTCATTTACATAATCAAAATCTGCCTGTGTTTCTCTCGTTCTCAATTAGCGATGTCAAGCTTCAATAGTCCTATCATGGAATGCTGCTGATTTAAAGAATTTCTCCATGAATTATGACAATTACATCTATATTTGCATAATTGTCACAGAATTATATCAAGCATCACGTAAGCTACCTACAAACCAAACATCACGACGATCCGTCAACCGGTTCTTGAGATATCCTCTTTTGAATATTTTCAATCAGATAGCCCTGCAGTTCCAGAGCAAGCCGCTAGGGAGCCCACGTCACATGCTTCCCTGGCCCAAGATCTATCTACCATCCAAAATTCGTGACCCTAGCATGTCCAGATCATGAGATATCAAAACCGGAAGTTCTGCTGCAGTACCAACAAAAGCCGCCAGGGGGCCCAACATCTAATCATTTCTAGGTCTCATCAAGACATACCCACCTACCAAGTTTTATGATAATGCATATAAATCTTTTTGAGTTTTGCTGCTCACAAACAAACAAACAAACAAACAAACAGACAGCTGCAGACGGACACATGCTACTGAAAACATAGCCTTCTTGGCGGAGATTATTCACAGTTGTGTTCTTTCTAACCGTCACCGGCGTTATAAGTATGCTTGTTATTAATTATCTGTCAACAGCAAAGGTCGCATGTGTACACATATTCGAATAAGCAAACAAGAAAACAATACCAAGGTACACGCATGCCGCGAATATAAAAAAACGGATACACAAAAGAAATATAAATACATGCACAACATGCTGTCAACAGCAAATACACGCCGAAAACCAAAAGACAAAACCACTTTCACACACAAGGGGTGTCCATACGCTGTCAAAACGCATCCTTTTCACGCACTAAAACACACATACTAAAAAACAAAAACAACGTGCACCATCTACAGCCCAATAGCAAAACGTATACCAAGTCCCAGACATATCCGTCCACCCAAACGCTAGAAACTGCTGCGAACGTAATTTTCGTCTTCCCCAGGCTATGTTTTCAGTAGCATGTGTCCGTCTGCAGCTGTCTGTTTGTTTGTTTGTTTGTTTGTTTGTGAGCAGCAAAACTCAAAAAGATTTATATGCATTATCATAAAACTTGGTAGGTGGGTATGTCTTGATGAGACCTAGAAATGATTAGATGTTGGGCCCCCTGGCGGCTGGTGTGTTACGCCGAAAGGCGGTTATACCGGCTATACAGATACAGATACAGATACAGATGCTCTCAAACCCGTTAAAAGTAGGTCAGACCATCTCTTTGGTCAATAATTCACAAAAAAGCTAAACATTTTTTTTGGCAGACATTGAAAACAAAGTATGTCCTCAATTTGCGGTCGTAAACCTATCATATTTAACCAGAGTCTATATGATTAGTTGAGATCCAGCCGTGGGAAAGGCACACCTGCATCACATTATAGACCAATCCCAAAGCCCCGTCCACCTCCATCAAGAAGTTGAAATGAACAAGTAAAATCTGAGATTTTATACCTCCGGGCTTTTTACCTCCGGGTAGGGATGTATCCCGTGCGCGGAGGTTTTGTGGGGGAAGACGAAAATTACGTTCGCAGCAGTTTCTAGCGTTTGGGTGGACGGATATGTCTGGGACTTGGTATACGTTTTGCTATTGGGCTGTAGATGGTGCACGTTGTTTTTGTTTTTTAGTATGTGTGTTTTAGTGCGTGAAAAGGATGCGTTTTGACAGCGTATGGACACCCCTTGTGTGTGAAAGTGGTTTTGTCTTTTGGTTTTCGGCGTGTATAAAGTGTCGTAGGTTGCGTCCACATCTGGTGAGAGGGGGTTTCAGGTATCGAGTGTGAAAATGGTCGCGCGGGTCGCAGCCAGCCAACTTCCGGGTGGGCCAATGGGTCAGGGGTCAACGCCCTCTTGCGCAATTTCGGATGTTTTCTGCATATAGTACGACTTCTTAACTTACAAATACCGTGGTATACTGTCTCAGGCGTTCTCGACATGCATTTCGCGTTGGGGTAGACGGGACTCGGTGTATCTTCTGTTAATGGGCTGTAGATGGTGCAGGGTTTTTTGTTTTATTGTATATGTGTTTTGGGGCGTAAGATTATTTGTATTTCGTGTCTCGGACACCCGTTACTGTTGTTAGTGTGTGAAAATGGTCGCGCGGGTTGACCATTTGCGGTTACATCTTCGCCAATCAATCAGCACACTCGGCTCGGGGTCGCCGATGTTATCCTGGAGCTAGCTTGGGTGCCATCCCCTACCGCGAGTGAGCGATAATCTTTCGGCCAGGGAAAGCCACACGCCCCGCCGACCCTGATTTGCGCCCTGGCTCTCCTCGCGTCCGGATCTGGCCGGCCCGGGTGTCTGTACAAAGCCTCTCGACCGCTGAGTCCCTGTGTTTTCGAACTTCGGTGGGGATTTCCGTGTATGTTGTTTTCTGATTTTCATCATCCACTAAGATATACTTGAAGACCGAGCGTGATTTGAACTAGTGTGGGATAAGTGGGGAGGGATGGCAGCCGCGGGGGGAAGCGGTCGGCTTGATAAATTTTCGAGAGCAAGTTGATTTCTCACGCGGCCGTTTGTGTGGGTGTTTGTTTACATTATCGCTGGTCGCTGAGGGTCGGGCAGCCAGATTCGCCACGGGATGCCTCCTGTCCTTTCTATTTTTGGGCTCCAGTCGGCTAGGGGGGATTAGTGATTTCACAAATCATTTAGCCAATTACAAACATTTCGAAACTTTTCGAAAAAAATGGTATTCGCGCGAATTCACTAGTTAATTTAAAGAACAGTCCCAACATGCACCCAACATTCTGCAACATACATTACAATACCCGGAGGTACAAAATCTACGATTTTCCTTGTTATTGTATATTCTTATATGCTGTTTGTTATGAATAGTTGATGGTGTTAAATTTTATGTGTTAGATTTAGCGTTCCAAGTTGTGTTAACACAGGTCAACATTTTCATCTGCAGCTTATAACATGTACCCACGAACTTATGAAATTCTATTTAATCTGCCGCAAGGAACTCGTAATGAAACTCAGAATGACAACCGAAACCGTTAAATCTGACGTTAAAACCACAAATACTTCGATCGAAAACATAGTGACTGGGGTCCGAAATGTCACATACAGAAGCTTGCTGCTTATAGTACGTCAAATATACAAGGGTTTACAAGAAATTGTAGTAATATAGGCACATATGCAAAAGTTTGCATAATACTCAACGACATTTGTATACTTGTGACTTTTACCAGACATCGTGCCCCCGTATTGACACTTCCGGGTTTGATCCAAGTAAAAAAACACCATAAATCCGCAAAGAAATATATTATCACCAAAGGTTGTGCATATTTTCACTGAATCTGGCTATGCAGCCCTGGAAAAAAGCGTTTTGGTGCATATTTTTAAACAAATAATGTATCGAGACCAGACACCTCTGTGCGAAAGTGGACCCGACCGAGAATACTTCAAACACACCAAAGATCGACGGTCGCGACCACTTTCACGCTCAAAGGGGTGTTCTGGGGCCACCAAAAGGCACCATTTTCCCGCCCGAAAACACATGTACAATAAAAACAAAAGAACGTGCATCATCTACAGCCCAATAGCAAAACATATACCGAGTCCCGAAAGAATCCGTCCACCCAAACGCGAGAAACTGCTGCGAACGTGAAATTCTAAATCTCTCACATAGCCCTTCCGCGGAAGGATGTCTCCTCCCCCAGAGGCAAAAATCTCGGCCGAATGCCGACGTGGTCCCGCCAGAGGCGGTGAAGCTCGCCCTAGAACGGACACATTATTTGACCATTACTTCTCTTTAAGTTGCTGCCACGTAAAATTTGGTATTGCATATAAATAAAGAAATATGACCCCGTAATCCATGACCAGGCGAAGTTACATTGAAATCACATTGCGTTCAGACGCAAATCGCGATGCGGGAAAACCGATTCGAAACCACCTCTAGAAGTGGTTTGGGATCGAGGTGCTTTCAGTGTGATTTGGAGCGTTCAGATGGAGCCACTTGAAACCGGCTTCGGGGTAAACCACATGTAAAGCGCCTTTACTGACTTCACATGAACACGGCCAAAGCTGACCCAAAGCACGCGCAGGGTGGAATTCAGGAAGTGGTGGAATACCCGATTGAATTACATCATACAATCCTCTACACTCTCCCATCACATTCAGGAAACCCGGAGGACTGGGAAGTTGAAGGTCACGAAAACCCAAAGTACTTTTCCGAAATCTGAAATCTCAGGGCATTTTATTTTCAATGTGGCAGCCTTGGAAAACCCAGGGAAAACATAGGAGCTGACGTCAAACCAGAATCAACCCAAGACAACAGTGGCGGGCTAACTTAGGCCATAGCACGTAAATTTTATGGATGACATCCTCCGCAGACTCCAAATCTAATACGAGCGGGCGAAAAAAAGACAAGGCGGGCCAAAAATTTTGACTCAATCTTTGTACACATGGTTTTGATTCAGTGGGAACATCACATATACACAACCAGCATCATATATCACTGCATCAAAGGAAGAAACATAACATTAATTCAGAGCCTTTTCTTGTCTCCTCTCTTTATAGTTATCTGCCATCCACCTTCCGGCATGGCAACAGACATCTTTGCCCATTTTCGGCATGTTGACCACTGTCAGAAGGCGACAAAATTTCTTTTTTTTTTCAAAATCAGGAGAAAATTAATGCGCGCGCTGCTGTCATCCATAAAAATTACTTGCTGTGGTCTTACATCTGCTTGAAGTCTAACGGCTACCCCGCGCTAGCCGCTGAAGGAAATTGATTTCCCCACGAGTACTGGCGATTTTATTGGAATTTTCAGTAAGGCCACAGCAAGTAGTTTTTATGGATGGCATCAGTGCAGCGCGCGCATTAATTTTTGCCTAATTTTGGAAAAAAAAAAAGAAATTTTGTTGCCTTCTGACAGTAGTCAACATGCCGAAAATGGGCAAAGATGTCTGTTGCCATGCCGGAAGGTGGATGGCAGATAACTATGAAGAGAGGAGACATAAGACAAGGCTCTGATTTAATGTTTTGTCTTTTATTTTAATGCAGTGATATGTGAGGTTGACTGTTTATATGTGATGTTCCCACTGAATCAAAACCATTTGTACAATGATTAAGTCAAAATTTGAAAATGTAGGACCCTTGTTTTTTGGACCCGCCTTTTTTTTCGCCCGCTCGCATTAGATTTTGAGTCTGCAGAGAATGCCATCCATAAAATTTACTTGCTGTGGCCTAATTGGGACCTGCGGCAAACTTGAGCATTACTTCAAGTTCACCGTACCGACGTCAATGTCTTTCATTTCCCACTCACTGCGGATATTGCAGAATTAAAGGCACCACTGCCGTAATTCTAGGTCAGGATTAATCTGATTTATAGCCTACACGATATACAATGTCCGACGTCATCAGTGCGAACGATGTCCTCAAATAACCCCGCCAATGTGAAAGGCCGTGTTTATGTGAAGTCACCCAAGCCGCGATTCGGGTAACTCACATTCCTCACATCTGGTCCACGTGCCACGCATTCCTTTGAAACCGTGTCCGATCACAATTCGCTTGAGCTACATTTATTGTTGTTTGATGAAAACACGCAAGGTAGCGTGTTATTAATGTCAGAGGTCAACGACCTGCTTGCTGGTGCCCCCCTCCCAGCGTATCTCGGCCGAATGCCGACGTGGTCCCGCCAGAGGCGGTGAAGCTCGCCCCAGAACGGACACATTATTTGACCATTACTGCTCTTTAAGTTGCTGCCACGTAAAAGTTGGTATTGCATATAAATAAAGAAATATCACCCCGTAATCCATGACCAGGCGAAGTTACATTGAAATCACATTGCGTTCAGACGCAAATCGCGATGCGGGAAAACCGATTCGAAACCACCTCTAGAAGTGGCTTGGGATCGAGGCGCTTTCAATGTGATTTGGAGCGTTCAGATGGAGCCACTTGAAACCGGCTTCGGGGTAAACCACATGTAAAGCACCTTGGGTGACTTCACATAAACACGGCCTTTGTCCGTACGTTTTTTTGGGAGGCCACGTCTGCTACGTTTTTCTGAAAACGTGGGGAAGGAGTGGCATCGACGCACGTCACTCGCACGGTTGCGCAAGGTGTAAGAGTGTGGTCTGCACGCCACGTCTGGTGGGCGTGGTGGGCGTGGTGTCATTGTATTATTTTGGCTATTCAAGTAGATGCCCTTTAAATTGCTGGAGTTGACCTTCCACCCTTTGTTTCCAAGGAAACCTGACAAATCCACTTTGCAGTGGAGCTTAAGACTTAGGGTTTGAAATAAAGCTAAATGTGTTTGTTTTAGTGGTTTCACCATGGATTTCATTGAAAAGTTCATTTAGTGGTCCCTCCCCACAAGGGCGAGCTGTGACTGTCATGCAGCATCTTCGCTGCCAGGGGGCGCAGCTAGCTTGTATAGCGCAAATCGCCAGCCGTTCAGCCAGTTCAGAAGCGTTGATGACATGGAGTGGAAAAGGAGTACATACATCGTACATGAAAATAATAATATAGTATGAAGTCTGTGACATATAACTAAGAATGCAACAGTTGGATAGCTATCCCCTACATTATTGGTTAGGATTTATTTGCATAATAGTTTTACATATCTACCCCAAAACACTTGAATGCAGTTCACTACTGTCAATATGGTATGGCTATGTGCAGCTGTGAATACAGTTAACCCAATTAGATCTCAACAGCCAATCAGCAAGAAGAATAGAGGAAAGCTGCTTATCTGGTTTAAAATTTTAAAATTTGGTTTAAAAATAGCAAGGTATATAGAAATGTAGGTTATATGACATGTTTCTACCGATTTACAACCCAAAAGACTTCTTTTCCTGGCTAATACTTGTAAAAAAACAAAGTAACTATTCCTATTATAAGTATGTGGAAGCCTACACAGGTGTTCATTCAGCAGTAAAGTAATTAAGCGAACAGCCAATCAGAGACCAGATCTCCAAACAGGGTGCACCTGCTGCCCATATTTGGGCATTGGCCCTATGCCCAAATATGGTCACACTCCAATCTTGGCAACACACACTGCTACAGTACATAACCTATAACACAAACAAAAAGTCACAATAAAACCATACTAAAATCCTGTACCAAGAAAATTTTAAAAACACCTGGGGGTATTTGGCCACTGTACCTTCATGCCAAATTTCATGTTATTTGGTCCAAAAATGAAGGAGTTGAATCAATTTAAAGAAATGGCAGGAGGAGAAGATGAAAAAGAAACGTCAGCAAAAACAATATGACATCACCACTAGGTGGTGAAGTCATAATTACGTCAATTTCCATAGAGAGTAGGAGATAAAAGATATTCTATCACGTAGCCTTTCTTTGTACTAAAGTTTGGAGTGATCGCAGTGCAGGGCGACAGCCGATCCACAAGGGTGTCTCAGAATTTGAAACGGAGAGAATAGCTGTCACTGAAGCAACGAGAAAGGCCAGGAAAGCGCGTCAACAAAAGGACTGACTGGCTGCAGTGGCTTTCACAAAGTGTGTAGTAAACGTGCATAAACTTGCAAGAAGCTTCAACTTCGAGCCCACGTTACAAGTTCGACAAAACCATACCGCATTTTTGGTCAGAAAAATTTATAACTCTAAAAAAGCAAATATTAACATTGGTGAAGGAACGAGATCGTGGAACTCTAGTTTCTTGTTGTAACCAGGAAACGGCGCCGCTTGTTAGTCCCAGTAATCTCGATGCACTTGACCTATAAGTGTATCTCAGTGTGCCGTGAATACATAACGTAAGACAATATCGTCAATATCTTACCTCAGACCACCACCAGATGCACCGTTAGGTCCGCTATGATCCTCTGAGGGTCGTCTTTATCTTGTCTGCGCAAACATCGACGTGCAAACAAATCTATCAGACTAAGAGTTCCGTACTTGTTTTTTCATTAGAGTTACCTTAAATATGCATAACTTTTAGAGACAACACAATTCATTCTGACAATGTATTTTAATTTTTTTAAAATTCACTTTTATCAAATAGTCCTACTCGATTTTACTCTCCTGGTTTATTTATTTATATATTTATTTCTGTATTCTTTTACCAGGGTGGCACTAGTCAGTGTCATAGCACTGCTTTTCAGAGTGGCCCTGGGTTCACTTTCTCATCTGTGGTATGAAGATATAACTTGATACCTCCGGGTACGGAAGTATTGTTTTTCAGTGGCTGAAGTGTTGGTTTGTGTGTCTGGTTGGAGTAGGTTGACAGCACGTGGGTGGGGGAAGATTGACAGGCAGAATAACAGATCAAAAGGTCAGACACAGGAAATGAGGTGAAATTAAAGGTTCCGGTATGGCCAGAAGGTGGACATACATGAGGCCGAGGATTGCATGAGTGACCCCCAATTCTGATTTCAAACTTTTTTTTATCCTAGTCTCGATTAAAGTACGTCAAACGATCTTCTTGTTGTTCCGGTAAATTTAAAATCTCCGATTTCTTGTTTTACCATAGGGCATTTTCCGACAAACTGGCATATGTTGTCGCATCAAGCCTTATAGATGTATTCTAGCTACCCTTAAACACTATACATTTTCACCTTGCGAGGCAACGGCACTTTCTACATGATGATCATTCATGATATCATATCATTCATATGCATTATATTAAAACGTGGGTGGCTACAATATGTGTTTGGGATTTAATTGTTTCAACAGCAGCGTAGACAATTTGTGCCTGGCGTGCGTAAACAACAAAATTAAATTACACTGAAGCAAAATTAAATTACTTCTTGGCTGACATGTCATCAGTTACGCAGAATGGTCATTGCGACCTTTGTACAAGCTACAGAACACGTGGGGACGTATGAAAATACATACAAGAGGCCATAAAAATACATTGTGAATGATGCTATCCTCTCGAAAATTCCCTCCATTTTGTTTTACAGCTAGTTCATATCAGACATTGTATGTCATGTCAGATAGTTAAATGTGTTGTATTTGTTCAGGTGTTCGCTTTCGAACTGTCTCCTACACACTCTCTCTGCATAAAGGTAAAGGTAGTCCCATACAGCTATTCCAAGATCAGGGTGTACCAATGGCATCCTGCATTGTTATATCGTTCTAACTAAATATTCATTGCATTCTGTTGAAATTTTACAACATTAATCTTGGCTTCTGGGGTAGATAGATTCTCAAAACATTACGCTAGGACTAATTTTATGCCCAAAATTGCCATAAAACTAACGTTATACTGTTGCTCTTAAAATAGGCAATGTTTCAAATAAGCCACTAGGTAAGTTCTGACCAGAACTTAAATCAAGATTTGAGCAGTATGTTAAGACTGGGTCTTTCTAATATGCATCAAGCCGCCATGCATCTACCATGATGCCTGCGGCTTGATTGATTGATTGATTGATTTCTAATATGTTTTGCTGAAAACTAGATGATGGAAAATCGTTTTCTTTTTCTTTCAAACTCGAATTTTGATACGCTAGTAAAACTGGCTAACGAAGAATTGAAAAGGTTATATCGTGGTATCATTATATCATCTCGCTAGGCACAAAGCTTCGTGTCTACAACGCCGCGGTGGTCTCAATCCTCCTGTACGGAGCTGAGACCTGGCCACTCAGCAACACTCTGGCAGCCAGACTCGACGGCTTCGACAGCAGATGTCTCAGGAGGATTCTGGGAGTACGCTGGTTCGACCACCTGCCTGGCACCGAGCTCAGGCAAAGGACCCAGCAGCCTCCTGCTTCCCGTGTGGCAGCGATGCGCCGAGTCCGCTGGTACGGTCATGTCTTACGACTCCCACCCGACCACCCCACACAGGCTATCCTGAACTTCAGCCCCCAGTCTGCGGGGTGGAAGAGACCGCGGGGGGCCCCCGCACCCGCTGGTCGGACGTCCTGGCCAAGGACCTGGCCCTGGTCAACATCACCCACGAAGAAGCGCAGGGGCTCGCCCAGGACAGATCGAGATGGAAGGAGGTGGTCCACCTAGTAGGCTCGACGCACATTGTGCAAGAGGACTGAGTGAGTGAGTGAGTGAGTGATATCGTGGTTTGAGGCAAATACATTATCAGTCAATGTCAAGAAGACATACTACCTTATTTTCTGTAATAGAAATAAAACCTACAACAGAAGCGCCGAAATCTTTTTAAAAAGTGTGCCCCTTTCTCAAGAGAGTCAAGCCAAATTCTTAGGTAAAATCATTGATGAACGATTGACCTGGAAATCACATATAAGTATGTTAGGTAAAAAAAAATTCAAAAACTACCGGTATTATTGGAAAACTTAAACATCTTCTTTCTAAAAAAAAACATTATTACCATATACAATAGCTTAATATACCCATATCTAACCTACGGGAATATAGTCTGGGGATGCGCCTACAAAACCACACTACAGCCCCTGGTATTACTCCAAAAAAATTTGTTCCTTCAGCCACCGCAGTTTCCACGCACATTCTGCACCTTTGTTTACAAAACTTAAGATTTTGAATATTTTCGATATAAACAGACTTCATCTGATGCTATTTACGTTTAAGTTTCTTAACTGTTCTCTTCCAGACACATTTAATGGTCTCATAAATCTTAATTCCCATTTTCATACATACCAAACTCGACAAAGTGCCCATTTCCATATTCCCCTTGTAAGAACGTCCGTAGCCCAAATGAGTGTAAAATACAAATGTATGATTAATTGGAATAATCTCCCTCTCCACCTAAAATGTGTAACATCAATAATTAGCTTTAAACGCAATCTTAAAAATCACCTACTTTTTTTCCTACCGACATTTGACAAGTTTGAATTTTCCGTTACATGTTATATAAGATTCCAATTTAAATTTCATTTATATATTCTGGAGTCATTGCTTTAATTTTTTGCTTATGTTTGTACTTCAGTTAAACCTCTATTAACTTATTTTTAATATATCATTCCTAATTAGCGTTATTTACCAATTACTTTTGTTATTTATTGTTACTATTTGATTTGTTACCGTTATCATATTGATCAAATTTTTCAATTACTGACTGTTATTTATTGTTACCATTTGATTTGTTACCATTAATTACAGTTGTCAATTAATTTTGTCGGGGGAAGATCACGGACAAGCCATTATGGCTTTTAATTTTTCCCCTGCATATCCTATTTTACTGTAATATGTTCATTTTATTGTTCTTCTCTTTGATTATATGCGAACAAATAAACAAACAAAACAATGTAAGATATATAAGCCAAAAGCAAGCAATAAGGCAACAATATTGAAATATACATCTAATTCGAAGTTAATATTGCACACCGTCTCTTATAGGTCTGTAGGTCCTAATGTATGTAGATAGCCCTTTCACGAACTAGCCCTTATCATGTAATTTTACTTTGTCCAAATAAAGAAACAGCATAGTCTGGTGATTCAATGTTTGTTTTAAATGTTATACGTCCATTGGAACTGTGCTGGGTCGTCTGTGTTTCAGACATCTTTAATTCACGTGCTTTCTGCCTCACCGATGTACGGCTCCCGGCACGGCCCATGTCTTGTTTAGTCTTAGCAATTGCAAGGGATGCATGTTCTCATTTCGAGTAGTTGTCTCAACCGTGTCAAGGTGTCAGTGGGTTTGAGGCAGTTGGAGGCAGCAAAGGTTAGATCAGGTAGACACATTTGTTTTGCACAAATTTGTGGTCTCAATGGCCAGCACAGTGTCATCATCAAGAGTCAGAATATCGTTCACTAGTGGTTTTAGGACTCCAACAGAACGTGCGTGATGACATTCATTACTTCATTACCAGGTATGGGAGTATTGTTTTGGGTGGTTTATTGAGGTTTATTGAGAAAAAATTCTCCTTTAGCTGCCCACCCGAGGGTGGCAGCTATTCTTCCAGGAGAGGGACTATTCTTCCCGGAGAGAGCAGTTGTTTGGCTGAGCAGTGACTGAGCAGTTTGTTTATGTGTCTGTTTCCCGTACAGAGTAGGTTGACAGCACTTGGGTTGGGAAAATTGACAGGCAGAATGACAGGCAGAATGAGGTCGAAATGTCAGACAGGGGAAATGGGATGAAACTAAAGGTCACAAAAAACTGAAAACACTCCCTGGATGTCTGAAATCTCTAATTTCTTGTTTAGTTCGGTAGATGGGACTGAGTGCCCAGACAGGCTGCTATCACAGTGGGCACGCTCTACGGTTATACTGAAGTAACCAGGGAGTATACACCGCAGAAAAAACAACAGCTCCAACCAAAACAGAATTCAAGAATACCCTGCAGCTTCCTTGCCTCTGGCCAGGTTTAACACACCGTGGAACCATTTTCAACTGAAAAAGTGCCCAAAATGTTATGCCGATTGCGAGAATGAGCGTCAAGCAGGCGAAATATGTCAAGGCGAATCGCTCATCTTCGATATTTTTCTCTAGAGCATCGTCAAACCTGTTCAGATGACCAAGTAGGTGCCACAGAATCACACCTATCGTTGCTAAAGCCGTCCAGTAAAGCTCCTTTTCAGTGTTCACAATGTTGACCACATTTTCCTTCATAGCTTCAATTGTTACATCCCATTTTTCACAAGTATTTCCATGACTGGCACGCAAGTTTTGCACTTGTGCTTTTCTAGCTTCACTGATGAAGATATCGTGCGCTTCATGCAGCTTTTTGACTCCTATTGCGACGAAGAAAAATGGCGTCATAATAGTAACGGCAAGTGACAACAGCTGACTAACATGATGGACCCATTCCATCACAGTGGAGATTTGCGAAGAGAAATAAATGTTCGCAAACGAGAAACCAACCATTGTCCCGACAAACATCGTCAGTTTGGTGAAAAATTCAAGCTCTTTCCCAATACCTGAATGACGCGACCAGCTCTTGTCTTTGATTATGTTAGAGACTTGATCGAGAATGCCGTCGGGCTGGTCATTGCTACTGATGATGTTGGCTAACTGCCTGGTGTCTGAGGCCAGGGACACTAAAGCATTGGTTAAATCAATCACATACGAACAACTAAGGAAAGATGGAATGTAGATTACAGTGTAGAAGGAGAGTGAAACGAATGAGCAGACGTAGTGTGGCACATTGTACTCGTGATGAGAGAAGTACCTTATCGTCCACCGTAAAACAAAGAGCTGATCGCAAGAGGCACATTTTAGACTGTGATTAAACAAGGTGGCGCTGGCCCACAGAATTACGTACAGGGCCAGTAAGTACCGTTCGTCATAGACTACACTCTGCTTAATCTTATTCTTCAGTAGATCATCCCAATCGATTTGGTAGCGCCACCGAATAATCAGTATGCCTGACATGAATGTAAACAGCCCGTAGATGAGTGAATAAGAAATAACCTTCTCCACTTTGTGCGGCTGGTGACAATGAGACCACAAGAAGGTGTCGTTAGCAAACGGTGAAATTTTTGTTTCGTTGATGTAGGATACATCTCCAGCGTACCATGTGACATTTGCTACTGTCTCATTATGAGGACTGCCGTTCGTCCTTGCTCTCCACAGGCAGACCAGTTGCATAACAGTACAGAACAAGAACCACCAGAAGCCGACAAAAGGCCAAATTGCTATCCACAGTTTCGCACAGAAACACCTGAACCCGTCGAGGACAGTCTTGAAAACCACACCACAGCGGGCTCTCCTGATGCTTTGTTGATGACCACTGACTCCGTCCCTGTCACCATATGATCTGGATGTGAAAACGTAAAATTCAATCAAAGGACAAACAGAATGAATCAAACGATCACAATAAAGAGTTATATTCTACTTACTATGGAATTAGATATTCACTTTGATTGTATCTGGTGTTTATTACAAGTATAGAGGTTACCATCGCCAAGAAGGTTATGTTTTTGGTGCATTTTCTGTGTGTGAATAGCATACTAATAACTCGAGAATTGTAGAATAAGAATTAAGAATAAGAATTTAAATAAGAATTTCATACTTGTACGTGAAGGACAAGGGTAAGTAAGTTGAATGTGAAGTTAAATGCATATATCATGTTAAATGTTGACATTATTTGCATGATCAATGATAGAATGTTGAAACGAAACCCTACAAAAATATATATTTTTCATATATAATATATGCAATTTTACTTCAGAAGTCCCGAACTGAATTGATTATACTATTTATAATCTTATTCCCATTATCGTTTATTCAGCCTGTCACACAACTGCGAAACCGGTCGTGTGACAGGCTGAATAAAAGTTCTAAACGGGAACTATGCGGCTCCAGATGTCTTACTGAGGGACGACTGTGTGTGCAAGATGTCGGTTAGCTTGAGGAATGAATATTAATCCCCTCTACTATATACGAACTATGAGATGTTGTTATACATGTCGCAGACTAGCTATCATCTTTACGTACGGCAGATGATCTGCAGTGTCCAGAAGGGGACCTCGTTCAACGTCGATTGCGCAGGCCTGCAAAAAAAAGTCCCCATGATGTCATGACTCAGTCAAACATTGCGGAACTGAAAGCGGAAGTTTCCCGCTGACTCATGGGGAAGTTGTGGTAAGGTTTATACAGATACAGACGCCATATATGATACCATATATGAAGACTGTAGCGTAATATAGCATGAGGCAACGTAACGCAAAGATCCACACGATGGACGTTAAACAATCTACATCCGATACACTTGAATACAAGCTAATATCCGGCCATGTATTTTCGAGCAATACATATCGGCACCCGCTGGCGTTGGTGTTTCACTTTCGACTTCTTTCCTGTCTAAAACAATGTCATTGTGGCTTAGTTCAATAATGTTCAATAGTTCTCAAAAGCGTGGTCTCACTAACACTATTTTTGCACTCACTTAGTGAGTCTTTCAAGTGCTAGTGGAGTGGTGCGATTTGCACTGCCCGCCCGACAATGTTAACGTTATAAAAACAAACCACCTGAAAACCTGACAGAAGACGTAAACAGTAGGAACATGCCAAGACGACCTGAAACTATGCACCTGTTTGGAAATCAGAGTAAGATTTTTTGGAATATTTTAATTCGTCAAATATACCTTGGTGCTGGTGCATGTAGAATGGAATTTAGAATAAGTAAGATTCTACCAAGAGCCTAAAGTCGGAAGTGCGTTCACAATCATAACGTATTAAACATTGTAGAATGTTGTACTTCTAAGAAGTCAAATACATGTCGGTCAAGTAGGGCTCACCATTCTGAGATTCTGGTCTACCGAGGAACTGCTAAGTGGGAAGATGTTTGCTACATTCAGAATCAGTCAATCTGCCGTGTTACGCCAGGCTGAAAAATGCGCTGTGAACAATAGGGTCGATTGTTGATATATATGATTCGGGGAATCCCGGTTTCGGTTAATATAATATTTTGTAGGGGAATCCCGGTTTCGGTTTATAAATTTTCTGTGGGGTCGTGTGGCGTAGCGGCAGAGTGCTCGACTCGGTACCAAGAGGTCTCGGGTTCGAGTCCTGACATGCCACCGATCTTGTGCCCGTGGGAAAGGCACTTTACACGACTTTCCTAACTCCGCTCAGGTGAAAATGAGTACTAGTATTGTATTGTCACCTATGTGTTGGTGGCGGCATTAATATAAGTTGAAAAAACTTGAGTGTGCCGTCACCACGTCTTGTGATATACATGTTGGAATAAAAAAAATGTAGAGTTTCGGTCCCCTGGTGGGATCGTGTGGCGTAACTGCTAGGTGTTTAGCCCAGAACCCAGGCGTCTTCGGTTCGACTCCTGTCATGTGCCCTTTGGAAAGCATGCAAAAATGGGTCGGTAAAAGGCGGTCGTCGGAAAGGGACGGGCTCTGCCTTCCAATACTGTGCCCTTGAGGGCACAGCCCACTAATTCCAGCCCCTATTGGAATATATGGAAAACATCTAAGAACTGAGCTGTCAACAATCACCTACTTGAGTGTTCAACTATTGCAAACACATATTGACAGGGTAGTCCAACTTCCAAATTGTCCATTTAGTCCAAAAATTTCACTTTTTGACCAGCGATACCTGGCACGGCAAATGCAAACACTGGCAGCATGACCTCTGACCCCCTTGAAGACCACCAAAAGACAAGAAGATGGGATTAGTTTTAGAACCTACCAAGCAGCCAAAACAACCCTAACAGCCAGTTTTTTCAAGTTAATAGAAATAGAAATAACTCTCCAGCTGGAAAATGCCAGCATTTATCCACACATACCAAGAAAAAGGCTTTTTCAGTTGTTTGGCTGCACTCACTCAAAGGGGTCTCAGACTGGGCCCTCTGGGCATGCGCCATTTGGTGGCCTTTGCCCTTGACACAGAGGACCTATGGCCTCAAAAAGGCTATCGGCTATTCCGATTTCGGTGTTGTACTTGGGCCAATTTCACATTTGTCCACTTTCAATACGGAAAATAGTACTACAAGTGATACCATGCATGATGCTTTTTAAATCTTTGGATAGCGATCAGCGGTTTTACAATGGCACTATACGGACACTACAGCTCATTATGCACATAACAACAAAATTCGTTGTATCCTCCAACGATTTGTTTCAAATGTGAAATTGCGTCATTGTTCTAAAAATCGCCAGTCCTATTACGTATACGGTTGGCGGGGGGGGAGGTACAAGGATATATTTTGCTTTTTTTTATAACATGCAATGCATGTGGTTAACGGCACTCCAGGAAAAACGATTTTTTCCAATTATCATCTAGTTTTCAGCAAAACATATAAGAAAGAGCCAGTCTTAACATATTGCTCAATTGTTAATTTAAGTTTTTGGTCAGAACTTACCAAGTGGCTTATGAAAAACTGTTCTCCGACTCAAAATTTAACTCACCAGAAATTTTCGACTGAATCACTCAGTCTTCCTCAGCTATCTGACCCAAATGCTGTGGACACTTGATTTTTCCCACGTGTGACGTCAGCAAAGGGTCAAAGGTTGTATGAAGTCGATATCGCCCCCCGTCCCGGTTAAGCGATGGTTGAGGTGCCCTGATGTATATGGCCTCTTTATGCCTCTCTTGAAGTAATCCTGTTCGGTATCCAAGATTCTGACCCCCTCCAGATCCACTGTGTGTCCCGGTGATTCTATGTGGATGTGCTGTGACACCTCAGATGCAACAGAACTCGGTCGTCTATGTTCTAGAAACCTGGTTTTTAGTGGCTTATTTGAAAAATTGCCTATTTCTAAGAGCAACTGTATAACGTTAGTTTTATGGCAATTTTGGGCATAAAATTAGTCCTAGCGGAATGTTTTGAGAATCTATCTACCCCAGAAGTCAAGATTATCTGGACAGTACTTGTATTTACATCATATGTTGTAAAATTTCAACAGAATGCAATGAATATTTAGTTAGAACAATATAACAATGCAGGATGCCATTGGTACACCCTGATCTGGGAATAGCTGTATGGGACTACCTTTACCTTTATACAGAGAGAGTGTGTAAGAGACAGAAGGAAAAGCGAACACCTGAACAAATACAACACCTTTAACTATCTGACATGACATACAATGTCAGATATGAACTGTAAAACAAAATGGAGGGAATTCTAGATCTCGGAGGATAGAAACATTCACAATGTATTTTTTATATATAAATGGTTTTTATTGTACCCGTGCAGTCGCAGCCTTTATACGGCTGAATTGATGCAGGGTATCACATAATAATCAATACAAATCACAACAATTACAACAATCAAATAATACACATGAGACACATATTTGTTCCACCTTTATTTTTTGTGGAACCATCATAATTTTTATGACCCTCTTGTATGTATTTTCTTACACGTCCGTAAAGGTCTGTACGCCTGTACAAAGGTCGCAATGACCAATGATGACATGTCAGCCAACTAATTTAATTTTGCTTCAGTGTAATTTAATTTTGTTGTTTACGCACGCCAGGCACAAATTGTCTACGCTGCTGATGAAACAATTATATAAATCCCAAACACATATTGTAGCCACCCACGTTTTAATATAATGCACATGAATGATATGATATCATGAATGATCATCATGTAGAAAGTGCCGTTACCTCGCAAGGTGAAAATGTCCAGTGTTTGACGTAGCTAAAATGCATCTATAGATGTCGGAAAATGACCCCACATCAGTTAGGATTGAAACACTAATTCCTAACCCTCTGGTATCTGCATCATGCTTGTTCCAAATCGTTGTAACACGTGGTATAAACGAAGATGCAAAAGAGGATGATTTTACTCTTGTTGGAACTAGCACGTGTGCTTCATGTGGCCAAGAGCTATCCAGTTAAAAAGTCATGATCCTACCATACAATTAGCAGTCCAACCAATGACAGCCTGGCAATTAGCGGTTTGACCAATGATAGAGTGACCAGTGCATGTTCGTCAAAAATTTGCTCTTGTATACATGTACTACAGTATCCTTTGGGTTGGGGCATTTCGCCTTAGAAAAAGTTCTGGCAAAGCTACATGTTTCCGAAGGCATGGGATTGTTATTCTGTCATTCTGAGACAGAATTGCAATATTAGGAAACTATTATTTAACAATTTTTCAATACATTTCGGCAGGACCGATACGGTAATGGAGAAGTAATATCAAGAGGCGGCGGCAGGAAATTTTGATTGGGGGGGGGCGAGATTTGTATGGAACCCACAAGTCGAGCAGCGAAGGCGTGGCGCACCTAGGGGGTCCGGGTTATGCTCCCCGGGGAAAATTTGAAATTTTAACCCTCTGAAACGCGTTTTCCTGCATTTTGGGGGGAAATTTTGCTGTTACACGAAGCTAAATTTTGAGTACTTTGTAGCTAAGTTTCTTACTCGCGCGCTATTCGAGTACATCCACTTCCACATGCTATCTTATTATCTCAGTCCACAAGGGGAATCGGGGCATGCTCCCCGGGAAAATTTTAAAATATTGACCCTCTGGAAACGCCCTTTCCTGTATTTTGGGAACGCATTTTGCTGCACTGGTACACAAAGTTAAATATCGCTATTTGACTACATTTCGTCTATTCATCTCATCTCAGTTCATCTCCACAAAATTTCTTTAGTAGGACATTCTAAAAAAACGGGCAAAAAACGTTGAGCCAGTCCTGGGTTTAGTTAAAATTACCTTGTACGGTTTAATCTCATCCGCGTTCAACGCACTCCGAGTTCTGCACATGTCCGTACGCGGTATTTTCGTTCGGCTGACCCGGGCATGTATTGTAACAGTCAACGCTTGCTTGTTGTGCTTCCCCTGCATGTAAGTTGTCCTGGTACATGTAGGTACGAGTACATGTAGTGTTCCTATTCTGCTGCATTCCCTGGCCCTGGCACGTGTTGTACCAGACACAGCTTGCTTGGTGTGGTGTCCCTGCATTTAGGTTGTCTTGGTACTGTTGGTAAGTAGTCTCACGACTATTCTGTACCATGTTTTCACTAGGGCACGTGTTGTAACTAGTACAGGTTGCTTGGCGTGGTGTCCCTACATTTAGGTTGTCTTGGTACTGTTGGTAAGTAGTCTCACGACTATTCTGTGGCATGTTTTCACTCGGGCACGTGTAACCAATACAGGTTGCTTGGTGTGGTGTGCCTGCATTTAGGTTGTGATAGTCAGTGTTCACTTTGCTAATCGGTGGCATCATTCGAGCCACACGTGCAAGCTGGTGAGCTGAAGTTGTTAGTTGTTGTTCCCCTGTATCAAGGTTGCCACCGTGGTACATAAGGTTCCTGATTGGCGGCACGATTTGAGCCAGGCACATGTCTGTAGATGTTGGTAACCCTGGTGCTCCAGCAGAAAAACCGTCCATCGCTGTGGATGTATTTACTGCCGCAGCACCGATGTCGTCTTCAGACGTCACGCGCCTTATCTTTCTCATTATGTACAAGATAAAAAGTAACGCCAGAAAACTAACCGACACCATAATGATAATTTGTTCACTACCGATCGCTAGTTTACTGATCTCCTTACTGTTTACTTCCTGAATGCTTGTGTTGTTCTCGAGAACAGGGCCTGAGAACATAGGACCCCCTAGCGGATTTGTGTATACTACAGATTCTACTGTTGGGACCAAAGATACAGTTTTTTCACGAACACCAGCTTGATATGGAGTGGAAATTCTGTCAGTGTTTCGAAGTTTGACAGAAGTGGATGCTGTCGTTGCAACCTGCTCACGGCCAGCCGTCTGTGTAGAGACAGTCGTTCTCGCCTCACACGGTATTTTTTTAGGGGTGTCCACGGCTTTTGTCAGAGACAGTCCCCGCAACGAGTCTGGACTGGTACAGAGGAGGCTGTCGTGGTTCAGCCGAGAATGAAGAAAACAGGCTTCACATTCGTAGCAACAATGCACACCAGCACGTGGACATTCTTGCAAACATCTGACTTTGTTCATTAACCACAGCAGCGCACAGTCACAGTTGAAAGGGTTGCTGTCGA
Organism: Branchiostoma belcheri; assembly: GCF_001625305.1. NCBI lineage: Eukaryota > Metazoa > Chordata > Leptocardii > Amphioxiformes > Branchiostomatidae > Branchiostoma > Branchiostoma belcheri. Next base: position 560,633 of record NW_017803035.1, read on the forward strand.
TATTGACCTTCTCCAAAAACGGAAGTCCCAACCCCTGGACAGAGACTGAAGTGAGTCTGTTACTCGATAAATCCACCAACTTCAGATCTGGAAGGTGGTTTATAACGACATCCAAATTTACACTGGTTATCTTGTTATCATTTAAGTGAATATTCTGTAAGGCCGGTAACCGGCGGAGTGATACCCAAGACACGGTTTCAATACGGTTTGATCGTAGGTTCAACGTGCACAGATTGTAAAGAAGCGGGACATGTGTGAGGTTTCTAATGCTGTTAAACGACGCATCCAAGCTAACAACATCATCAGGTATTCCTGAAGGAAGGTCGGTCAGACTGTGGTATTGAAACAAGCAGACTAAAATCCCCCGGAAGATCCTACAACCTAGTGGGTTCTCTCCCACACACGGCACTACAGCACACGGCAGGACCAGGGAGAGGAGTAACCAGCTGTAGTTTGTTGTTCGAGCCATGAAACGGTGACGCTTCTTTCCTGTGGACAAGAAAATTACCTTCCTGAAATACATAATTTTGAAGTTCGTAGATCGATTGCAAAGATGAGAATTATTTCTAGCCATAAATTGAATATAGAATTAGGAAGATATAAAAAAATCCCTCGCGACCAGAGGTTTTGTCCATTCTGTCCCAATGATATTAAAGAGGAACAACATTTTATTTTGAATTGTACACTATATAACGATAAACGCACAAAGCTGTTCAACCTTCTCTCCGCCTGCTCAACAGAATTTGTTACATTTCATGCTATAGATAAATTTAAGTTCATCCTAGAAGGCAATAGCCCTTACTGTGTACAAATAGGTAAATATATCAAAGTATGTTTAAACCTTAGAACAAGTAGTATTAGTTGACCCAGCTATTGTTCTGTACGTAGGATATTTTCGTTGTACCCATGTATATTTGTCTGCATATCTACATGTCTTAGACCTTACGAAAGTCACTGTACTTTTGTTGTGTCAATAAAGTTCTCTGTAAACATATGTGGATATGACTCGTTAAAGACCTTCAATGCAATTTCAGGGCGGCAAAACAGGATTTTTAAACTCAATGTTTTGGTCATTATTTTAATGTAGTAAGTTGAATCAATCCTATCCCATATCATAACGATATGCTGTAAGTGTAAGGTAAAATGTGATGTCGCTGACGGAAAACGGTTGCTTGTTTTGTATCGTACGCTGGTTCTGGCTATTTATGGGTGGTACCCAAAAATAAAGGACCCCCCCCCCTCCTCACCTAGCTTGTTTTGGGGGCCATTTTAAAAGATTTCATATGAACCTATATTTATAAATGTGCTAAGAAACGGCAGTAAGTGGCAATATCAGACAGATTTCCTTATCAGATTTTTTCTTTCTTTTTCTTAAGCCTTTGCTGCCCTGAAATTGAAGGGGGATACCGTTGAAGAAGAACTTTATTTCTCTGCTATTTGGCCACTCTGGACCACAGCAACATATATATCCCTTTCTATAGTATAGTTTGCGCGGAAACAACTAGGGAGGGGGGGGGGTAGAAACATGAAGTCTACTGGCTCTTGGGAATCGAACCCGGGCCGCCAGGTCACGAACACAATGCACTAACGGCTAGGCTAAAAGGTCTGCACCTGTTATATTAGACAGGTCAGTTGTTGGCGCTTGAACCTCTTGTTCTTGTTACAGCACTGATGTTTTTGTACCACCTTTCCACCAGAGACCACGTCATTGTAGAGGCTGCGGCCGCTTATCATGAGCGATCAAAGATTCTTTTTTTATTACGATTCGAATCAGGAAGACATAACCGCACTCCTGTAGAACAAAGAACCTGTCAATTCTGTAGTTTAGGCCAAATAGAAGATGAAATACATTTCACCATAGATTGCCCCTTGTATAGTAGAGATAGACTCATATTTTTTACCTTCGCCAAGAAGGTTATGTTTTCAGGGGCGTTCGTGTATGTGTGTGTTTGTGTGTGTGTGTGTGTGTCTGTAAACACGATAACTTGAGAAGGCCTTGATGGATTGTCTTGATACTTGGTAGGTGGATAGGTCTTGATGAGACCTCAAAATGATTAGATTTTGGACCCCCTAGCGGCTTGTTATGGTATTGCAGCTGAACTTCCGGTTTTGATATCTCATGATCTAGACATGCTATGGTGATGAAATTTGGATGGTAGGTAGCTCTTGTGCTGGGGAAGAAGTGATGTGAGTTTAGGCCCCCTAGCGGCTTGCTCTGGAACTGCAGGGATATATTCTTGAAAATATTCAAAAGGGGATAACTCAAGAACCAGTTGACGGATCGTTGTGGTTTTTGGTATGTAGGTAGCTTACGTGATGCTTAATATAATTATGTGACAATTATGCAAATATGGATGTAATTTGCATAATTTATGGGGAAATTCTATAAATCATCTGCATTCCATGATAGGACAATTGAAGCTTGTGACATTGGTAATTGACAACGAGAGAAACACAGGAAGATATTGATTATGTTAATAATGACTTAATTTGCATAATTAATGAGAAAATTTTATAATTATGTAATGATAACTGCCTGGAATTTCATACTTGTGGTATTTGAAAGTTAAATTGAGGTGAACATCATCAAACATAATTTATTCAAATCAGAACCTCATTTGCATGATTTATTAGGAAATGCTAGAATGCATTGTTTGTTAATATAAGACTGTCTTTTGGTTGAGATTATGATAAAATGATATAATTCATGAAAATTAGGTTCCTATTTCTTAAATCAGGGGGGAATAATCTAATCTATAATTTGTCAGTCATAAAGATTAACATCATTTGGCGAAGGTATGAGATCGGGGAACTCTAGTTAGCCATGTATTAAGTATATTTCCCCACTTCAGATATTTGACTAGTAAAGAGAAATTTGTATTCCTTTTTAACTTTTGATAAACCTACTCTAAGTAATCCCACCAGCCGCATATATCCATACAATCACTACTAAGCGAGATGAAGCCGAAAAGAATAGAAATTAGACATTTATTTACACTCTTATATGTTCATATGTATGTAATGTATATGTTTATGTTCTGTACCCATGCGACCTGTACTTAGTTCTGTAGAACACAAATGTACAAAAAAAGATCTTCATTCATTCATTCATTATATTCCAACATCTAATCACAAGACGTGTTGACGGCACACTCAAGGTTTTTCAACTTATATTAATGCTGTCACCAACACAGGGGACAATACAATACTCATTTTTACCTGAGCGAAGTGAGGAAAGTCGTGTAAAGTGCCTTTCCCACGGGCACAAGATCGGTGGCATGTCAGGACTCGAACTCTTGATTCCGAGTCGAGCACTCGGCCGCTACGCCACACGACGCCACGAATCAAAGATTTGACTGATACGTATTTCATAGATAAATAACGAGTTTTCTTTATGTTTGAGTGTTTTGTTACCTCCATAAAAATGGCAACAGACATCTTTGCCCATTTTCGGCATGTTGACCACTGCCAGAAGGCAACAAAATTTCTTTTTATTTCAAAATCAGCCGAAAATTAATGCGCGCGCTGATCTCATCCATAAAAATTACTTGCTGTGGCCTTAAGCTTATTAGAGATGCCAAGTTGATCAGCACGAAAGTTACGGCTTGTGTCCCGCCTCGGACTGCATGTGAGCGATAACTTTACAAGTGGCCTGGCTTACAGCTTGTCTCCTAAAATAAACAGCCGGCATCGACGGTGCTATGTCATTTTGCCCAGTGGGCAACCAAAAAAAAAAGGATTTCAAATCCTGCTTTACCTTGTTTAACAGAAGCAGATTATCATCAACCGATGTTTCCTGTTGTAGAGTGTGCGGCTTGACCTGGTAGAAATCTTGCCACTTCCCGCACCAGTTTGGCACCACCAGGGCTGGTGTGGGTTTTATTATATGTTGTTTGCTTGCTGTGCGTCATAGCACTTAATATTCAACACATGTCAACCCTGTTTATTCATTAGTTAATCATGTGTGGTTGTGGTACTAGACAATATCGTCGAAAAATGTTATTGGTCAGCCATATGCCCTGTCAGACACGGCATTTTCTTACCGTAGATGAAATGTGAAGGACATCGGGGTATTTTCAGTGTTGTTATTGTTTGTGTATGTAGTGGCGTACCAGTATATTCAGTTGCAAATAACATTATGAAAGGCAGCAAACTCCATAGATATAGAGTAAACCAGTTTTTGTAATTAGACATATACCATGAGATGAGAGAGACACACACACATCACAAAAGCTATATATAAGCAAACCCTTTCAACCCTTTCTGCATGTGTTTTGGGACGTCAGTAATAACTTCTGCGCTTATGAATTACGAGTAAAGCAGTGCAAACAAGGGAATCTCTGAAACTTTTTAAATGGTCGAAAAAGCAGGCGCGGGGATGTCATCCATATTTGAGGTTATGTCATTTTCATTCAAACTGTTCTCCAACTAAAAAGAATTAAACTGACCATACGTTTCGACCAAATCTATTGGCTTTATCAGCTGATCAAAGTGCTGGTCGAAAATTCTAAAGTCACATTCTTTTTGAGTTGGTGTTTTCATTTCCATTATGTAATTTAACAACACATATGTACTTTTATGCTAGTAGCTATGTCGTTTAAGTTGGCACTGTTAAGTCTTGACGTTTTAATTCAGTCCTGAAGTCCGTTTTAACTGAGATCATATGATAGCTGCCCCCTCCAATTCTTTTTTCTTGCAAGCGGCAGTGATCACCCCACAATAATAGAAACGAAGCTGCAATTTGCTTGTTAGTCGCTAGATGTCCTGGTCAGCTCATTGAGCTTTTAATGTGTGAAATCAGGCCGTGTCTAAACGGAATCACCCAAGGCGGTTTACATGTGGTTTACCCCGAAGCCGGTTTCAAGTGGCTCCATCTGAACGCTCCGAAATCACATTGAAAGCGCCTCGATCCCAAGCCACTTCTAGAGGTGGTTTCGAATCGGTTTCCCCGCATCGCGATTTGCGTCTGAACGCAATTTGATTTCAATGTGACTTCGCCTGGTCATGGATTACGGAGTGATATTTCTTTTTTATATGCAATACCAACTTTTACGTGGCAGCAACTTAAAGAGCAGTAATGGTCAAATAATGTGTCCGTTCTAGGGCGAGCTTCACCGCCTCTGGCGGGACCACGTCGGCATTCGGCCGAGATACGCTGGGAGGGGGGCATCAGCAAGCAGGTCGTTGACCTCTGACATTAATAACAGGCCGCATTGCGTGTTATCATCAAACAGCAATAAATGTAGCTAAAGCGCATTATGTTCGGACACGGTTTCGCAGGTGTGTGTGGCACGTGGACCAGATGTGAGGAATGTGAGTTACCCGAATGGCGGTTAGGGTGATTCCGTATAGACACGGCCTAAGTGTCAACCCACAGACAGGTGCAGATAAATGCATAATGGTTGGATCTCAAACTAGTATCTGATGTATGCATGGAAGGATTGTAATATTATTTGACATGTGGATAGGTGTTGGTAAGACCTTGAAGGGTTTGATTTTTTGGTTTTGATTGTGTTCTTGTGTTCTTGACATGCTATGGTCTTGGTAAAAGTTACACATACTGCGTTTGGACCAGTAGCAGCTTGCTCTGGAACTGTATCAGCGTTTCTTAAAAATCATTGAAAGAACGGGTTAACGGATCATCGTGAGTCTTGGTTTGTTAGTAGCTTGAGTGATGCTTTACATAATCAAACAACAATTATGTAAATCAGGATATAATTTACATAATTAATCAGGAAATTCTTTAAATCTACTGCGTCAGAAGATAGGACTATTCAAACTTGTGATATATGTAATATCCCTAATGTAGCTAGATAAACCATGTATTAGAAGCTCCATCTGTTCTTTACATTTATAGTTCATTTTACATTGATGATTTAGCTTGTACTCTGAGCATAGACCTACATAAAGGTCTTTTATTCACTGAAAGTCCTGGGCCACAGAGGAGGGGCATTGTACGGAGCACTGGGTGTGAGAAAGTTTGGCAGCACTACTGGTGACTCGAGATGAAGGCGACTTTAAAGTTGAAATGTCCCTGCCGCTATCACTGTTACTCCTGAGGTGTGTGCTGTGCACGTGGCTACATATGAATAGTTTTACATCACTTCCCCAAAACACTCGAATGCAGTTCAATACTGTCAACTGGTATGACTATGTGCAGATGTTAATGCAGTTAACCCAATGAGATCTCAACAGCCAATCAGCAAGAAGAATAGAGGAAAGCAGCTTATCTGGTTTAAAAATTTCAAAATTTGGTTTCAAAAATAGCAAGGTATATAGAAATGAAGGTTATATGACATGTTTCTACCGATTTACAACCAAAAAGACTTCTTTTCCTGGCTAATACTTGTAAAAAAAAAGTAACTATTCCTGTTATAAGTATGTGGAAGAGTGGAAGCCTACACAGGTGTTCATTCAGCAGTAAAGTAATTAAGGGAACAGCCAATCAGCGACCAGATCTCCAAACAGGGTGCACCTGCTGCCCATATTTGCAACACACACTGCTACAGTACATTACCTATAACACAAACAAAAAGTGTCAATAAAACCATTCTAAGAGCCTGTACCAAGAAAATTTAAAAAAACACGCCTGGGGGTATTTGGCCACTGTACCTTCATGCCAAATTTCATGTTATTTGGCCCAAAAATGAAGGAGTTGAATCAATTTAAAGAAATGCCAGGAGGAGAAGAAGAAGAAAAAGAAACGTCAGCAAAAACAATATGACATCACCACTAGGTGGTAAAGCCATAATCACTGAATTGTGTGGTTTTCATTTACTCTTGAGAAGCCTAGAAATCGTCGCACTCGCCACAAAATGGTACACGAAATTAGAGCCTCCTCTGACGCCGTTACGATGTTACAGTTCTTTTGTCTGTCGCTAGAGGTCCTAGTAGAGCAAGAGACGCCACACATCTAATGCCAGTTTGAGAAACAACAAGAGTTTTGATTATAGCTCATGTCTACTACGTACGGCACGATCGTCTCGGAAACCATGGTGGGTGCCTCACGTACGATGAGTGTGACCTGAGAGTTACATTGTTGAGCTTACTCGTTAGGCCACAGCAAGTAATTTTATGGATAACATACTCCGCAGACTCCAAATCTAATGCGAGCGGGCGAAAAAAAGACTGGCCGAAAAAGACAAGGTTCCTACAATTTAAAATTTTGACTCAATCATGGTACAAATGGTTTTTATTCAGTGGGAACACCACATATACACAGCCAGCATCACATGTCACTGCATCAAAGTAAGAAACAAAACATTGAATCAGACATGTCAGAGTCTTTTCTTGTCTCCTCTCTTCGTAGTTACCTGCCATCCACCTTCCGGCATGGCAGCAGGCATCTTTGTCCATTTTCGGCATGTTGACCACCGTCAGAAGGCAACAAAATTTCTTATTCCCCCCCCCACCAAATCAGCCGAAAATTAATGCACGCGCTGATGCCATCCATAAAAATTACTTGCTGTGGCCTTATGTCTCCGAGCTTTCACCCCCAGACAATGCGAGAGCTCTCCATGTTCAATGCTACACACGGGGACTCTGTGTTGTATCATGAACTTGACAATGCGTTACGCAATCTGAAACCTACACCGTTTTGTGAAGAGGACAAATTAAAGCTCATAGTGCACCTGGGGTACCAGGGAATATCTCAAAGTGGATTCGGAGCTTTCAACATTGCAGCATCTCAAACAGGGTGCAGATTTGCATCCAGAAATCTTATATTATTGCAAGTAACACGAAAAGCAATAAGCGAAAACGTATGACTAATTCAAATGCTAACGTTTAATTTTGAAACTGTAATGTGTAAGCCCAGTGATATCAAAAGGAGAGTAGTTTTCTTCTTGTCTGTGAACATGGTAAAACTGGGATGAAATTTGATAATGAAAAGATCATTTCTTTCGTAATCATTGAAGGGACGGGTAAAGATAAAATGCACTTCGTTTTAAAACAATTCACTATGTTACCTTGTTCTAGCTCTTGCGTAAGTTCTTATACTGTCCTTTCTAAGGGGATGAGAAATTATTACCTCCATGAAAAATGGAGGTATTGTTTTTGGCGTGTCTGTGTGTCTCTGTGTGTGTGTGTCTGTCTGTCTGTGTGTGAAAAATGGAGGTATTGTTTTTGGCGCGTCTGTCTGTCTGTGTGTGTGTGTCTGTGTTTCCGCACATTTGTAGTCAGCATAACTTCATAAAGTCTTTATGGATTGTGATGATATTTGGTACGCTGGTAGGTCTTAGGAAGGTCAAGGTCAAATATGGGCCTCCTGGTGGATGACCTTGGTACTTCAGCAGAACTTCCGGTTTTTGTATCTTTTGTCCTGAACATGCTATGGTCTTGATTTTTTGGTGACAGAGAGCTTATCTTGTCAGGAATAAGTGGTGTAAGTTTGGTCCCCCTAGCAGATTGTCCTGGAACTGCAGGTTAGTTTCTGGTAAAAACTTTAAAGCCAATAAGTCCAGATAGGAATTTTCAACGGTTGACTCAAAACTCCGGCCATTTTGTTGCACTGTTGTTCAAAGAAACTAGATGCATTTCTAAGTCACATGTACATTTTGTCATATTTCACCTAAACCCATGGTTTAAAAAAAGTTGAAGGTTTTCTGTGTTAGCATTTGATATTTGGAGAGAGTCGATTGCGAAGGTTTCATTTCATTTTCTATGGAAAAAACTTCGTATTTACCTTCGAAAGTCGAAGTACTGAGTGTTATTCGTATAACAGTGGCAGAGAGCTGAACTAGTCTCTACCAGACTGACTACGCTGGCTATACTAGTATATAGGAGAATAATTGCCAGGGGAGTTTGGCCGCCTTGTAGTTTTGATTGGCCGCGCAAGAAAGAAACTACCTCCCCGCGGCCGGACTCCCTTGGCCAATTTTACTCTCCTTTATTGCCGAATTCTACGACGCGTATTCCCGTAGAAAGGCCTGTAGGATAATCTCCAAGCAGATCCCTCTCGGTGGCAAAAAGACAGTATCAAATTGGCCAGGCAGTATCCATTAGCCAGAGAAGATCCGCGGCCACCGACGGGTGGGGGTCAGGACAAAAAAAACGGCCATATATAAAAATGTATAACGATCATTCCCCCACAACCTCTGCTTGGAGAGTACTGGAGGAGGCTAGAGCTGAACAGGTAAGGCTGAAGCACCGGTGTGATGATGAGCCTGTCCCTGAGGACTTGTGAACAATGCCGCCCGCCATGCAGCAGCTGATGCTCCTTTCAAACCACTCGGACTCGATACGGCTCGTCTTTTTGTCTGTGTATAAAAGTGCGCCTGGTTCCACTCGTAGACCACAAACAGCCACGTGTTTGAAAAAAGAGTACAAATAATTCTGTGTTCCATTCACTCACGCGGCCGCGGGCGATACAAGCTATCTTCTATCAGTCGCTCTCAATTAAGCCCCGTCGCCGCCTTTTAATGACTCTACCCTCTCCTCTCCCCTTAGGACGAACAACCCAATTAACTTCAAGTGTGACGACACTTCCTTTTAGACCCGTGTTTTCCGAACGAGGGTTCCTCCCAATTAATTTTGTTTTGCAGATTTTTGTTGTCGCCTGTGGCATGAGTGTGGTTGTTGCTTCTTTCTTGTTGTGAATGTGAACAAAGCCTTTGAAAGTTTTCCAGACTGCATACATCCAGCCAACATGTCGCAAAAATATCGTACAGCGAGTATAATGTGACAGGTAGACCCGGCCACATCTTCAGCTGCTAATGCGAAAATTCATAACGATAACGTCAGTTCACTTTATAACAACTGCGTCATATGGAATCTGAAATATTTCCAACTAGAGTTCCTCGGCGACCTCATACTTTCGCCAAATGATGTTACAAATGACGAATGGTAAATGCTTCTTATTGATTATGCGGATAAGATCCTCCTTTGTATAAATGATATCAGTTTGTCATATATACCACATAAGTAAGAGGAATTTGCAGTGGCTGTCCCATTTCAAGGAAGATAGCCATTCTTGCATTTACTCATCAATAACGCAAATGAGGTCCTGGTTTTCACAAGCTAGTGATGGTCACTTTAATCCATTTAATTTCCAAATGTCACAACCGCAAGTATGGAATTCTCACCATTTACCACTGCAATTGTATTTGTTGTTATTGATTGTATAAATTAGGTCTCCATTTGCATGGTTCACATTTGTCAATATTTGTCTCGTCGTCTGACGGATATCAGACGTCTGAATGGTTTATCATGCAACCCAGCCAATAATTCATATAAATTTCTCATTTATACATAGCTATAGTTTTAGTCAACTACTTTTCATCATGTAGATACTATTGTATAATAATATAATCTGTTTCAATACTGTTGTATGTTTATGATTTGCAATTTACGGGCACGAATTTCCAATAAAACTTCTTCTTTATTATACCAGTGAGATACTGATTCGAAGATTAAGGACAAACGCCCCTGCAGTTCCAAAACAAGCTGCTAGGGGGTTCAAAATGTGATAATTTCATCACACCCTAACAGCATATCAAACATCGACATGTGTGTGTGTGTGTGTGTGCGCGCGCGCGTGTGTATATGTGTGTGTGTGTGTGTGTGTGTGTGTGTGTGTGTGTGTGTGTGTGTGTGTGTGTGTGTGTGTGTGTGTGTGTGTGTGTGTGTGTGTGTGTGTGTGTGTGTGTGTGTGTGTGTGTGTGTGTGTGTGTGTGTGTGTGTGTGTGTGTGTGTGTGTGTGTGTGTGTGTGTGTGTGTGTGTGTATGCGTGTG
>NW_017803035.1:571420-574369 GCF_001625305.1 Branchiostoma belcheri
GCCGGTGCCGCTGCAGTGCGGGGTGTGTGAGCGGGCCGGTGCCGGTGCAGTGCGGGTGTGTGAGCGGGCCGGTGCCGCTGCAGTGCGGGGTCACAGTGTGAGCGGGCCGGTGCCGGTGCAGTGCGGGTGTGTGAGCGGGCCGGTGCCGCTGCAGTGCGGGGTGTGTGAGCTCCTCTCCGCGCTACTTGAGAAAGACGAATGCCTGCTCCCGCCAGCACCCGTCTGAAACGCCGTGACACGTGACAAATGCGCGCTGTGTGCGCTCCATTGTTCCCGCCGATTGTCAAGCCACAATAGAAACAAGACCCACACATCACTGTCCGCGTACGTGTTTGATTTCCTCTAGCTAGACAATCAGTTCCAATGGAAATGATTTTTACTCCGTGAAGGAGGTCAGGACCTCCGGACGGAGTGTTGTAATCGGCTGATTTTTCATGTTCGCAGTCAAAACACTGGGTTCTCTTCGTGTAATCGGCACGCAATTTTATACGCCGTCTGCGGGCATGCCCGTGTTGATGCACGAATGTGTATTTTTGCCGTTGCTGCTTTCGCGGTCAATGTAATATCGCAGACGCACCCCTACAATTACGAGGCGAATTGGAACGGTCCAGAAAAACGCGTTGTTTGGAATAGCGGGGGGGGAGGTAAAAGTTCATGCAGATACGGGGTGGTTTTTATAAGTGGTTCCAGATGTTTTTGCCCATGGTTAAGAGATGCCAAGTTTTTTGGAAGATGTTCGCAGCCAAAACGCATTCTGCCGTACGTCGCATATCTGTGTAATTTCGCATGTGGTGTTGCATTATGTCCGGGATGATGCACGTCTTTTTATTTTTACCGTAGCTGTTTTGATATTGGAGTAAATGGTTATTTTCGAAACATCCCTACTTTTACAATCCTGTGGAATAGACCGTAGGTTTAGGCAGTTGTCTGGTAGCAGAGGTACTGTAAGCAGATATCCTGGTTATCTGGCCGGCGGTAGTAACACTCGCGGTGCTTACCGCCACTGTTGCTGGAATTTGGCTTGTTCCAGGCGCGCTTAATTAGGTACAGGCACCGTAAGACGGTGAGGCTGTCTTTGTTACTAGACACGACCATGATAGTCCGATCTTTATGTGAATGCAATGATTGTGTGTGTGTAATTAAAATGAAGTTAGAACTTGAAGCACAGTATCTTTACACGCCCTGGCAGCAGTAATGGATTTAGCTCTTTGTATGTTTTATGCTTGTGACGCGCCCTCATTGTATTAACCCACGCTCCTCCGCAGCGTCCGCTAGCGCGCTATAATTAAATCCACATCTGGGCGCGCGGCGGTCCCCAGAGCAACACAGTGCGGAAGCATTAGCGTGTATTTGTGTCCTGGGGCCGAGAACGCATTTTGCGCAAAGCATGCTGGGTAGCAGAGTGAACTGTCCTGGGGACGAGAGTTTGTGGCGCGGGCGGAGAATGCCAAAACTCCCTCCGTGGCTAAGTTCCTTCCGCGACTAACTCCCTTCTGGGCAAATGTAGAGGGATAACGGTACACCCTCATAGCGTCACCAAATGAGGTACTTTGTAAAGGTCCGTTTCATTTGGTATATATTACCATTGTGACAGCATTTTATACCCCAAAATAGGAATCTTGCGTCTTGTTTTAGGTCCCGATAGTAGAAAGAATGCAGTGTACATGTATTCAGATGGCCGCCGTGTAACGTTACGTACTAGCGAGCGCGCACGACAATACCGCCAGAGTAGAGTAGGTTATCCTAACCCTTTAGATAGCGCAAAGAAAACAAAAACGACAGATTTGCATTAAAGAAAGTTTATTTTCCATAGCCTGGGCTAAGCCACGATCTATAACCTATGGCTTCTCCACGGGCGCTGGGGACGAGCGTGGTATTAACCGTTGCCTAATTATAATGTCTGCACAGTAGGTCTGGCGTTGACGCTTGGGATTTTGTTGAAATATATAAAACTTCACGGAGAATTGTCGCCTATGGCTTCTTGTTCTTCTTCTTGGCGTCTAAAGCCGTAACTTATTCATTTTATTTCATTTACATTTATTTTTTGAGGATTGGGCAAAAAGCGAGATGCTTATAAACAGCTCTCGTCTAAAAACACTAATGCAAATTCTATTAGATTGGGAAGGGGCTCGTACATTTTTAAAATATACAAGATGGATAATGTAGACAATCAAAAGGAGACAGGGTGAGTTGGTTTTAGATCAATCGCGAAAATCTATCCTGTACAAGCAATAAAAGTAGCAGTTATATGAAAAAATATTACAATTTTGTAAATATGAAAATGAAGCGAATTCTCGAAGTAGTTAAGACAGCAAGTTGAGCAACGTTGATGATTCGTTTCGCCAGGTAGTGTGCTATGATATGCGATCTCATACAACAACTTTTGTCTGAGATATTTGAGGTTTTCTATTTGCTATGTAAGGAAAAGGCTACATATATAGACTTTGTCATGATTCACTATCAATATCATTTCTAACTTTTTGTAACTGAGGTCTCTCTTTTAAACATGAGGTGAGTCGTATTTTTTCTCTATGCTTTGATATTCTTCGGTAGATCAAGAGTTACTATTGTTTAAGTTGGCTATATGGAAAACGACAAGCACTATCGAACATTTCAAATATTGGAAGACTAGAAAACATACAAACGACTGCATTGGAAGGTGGACGTTCAAAAGTTCCAGAAAAACGCGATCAAGTTGGTAAAGTTTTGTTTTCTCTTGAAAGAGACATTTCTTCTTTCGAGTACTAGTAGTTCAAATCCTTGAAAGATCATCTTAGGTATGTGGTACTCTCCAAGCAGAGGTTTGGGTTTTGGGGGTATTTTTGGCGTGTTTTTAGGCTTTTTTATCGGGGTTTCTTTTGCACTGTAATTTTTTTCCCACCAAACCGGGAAAAAATTGGTAGGGAAAAAAATTCAGTGCAAAAGAGAAACCCCGATAAAAAAAGCCTA
>NW_017803035.1:574552-601886 GCF_001625305.1 Branchiostoma belcheri
TGTGTTTTGCATCTAATTGTTTTAGTAGTTAATTTCACAATAGGTTTCAAGGGATAGTCCAACTATTGGTCCCTCCTTACCCTCCACTACGCTCCAAGCAGAGGTTGTGGGGGAATGATCTTTACCTTTTTAGATATGGCCGTTTGTTTGTTTGTTTGTTTGTTTGTTTGTTTGTTTGTTTTTGTCTCTACCCCCACCCCCGTTGGTGGCCGGTGAACTTCTCTGGCTAATGAATACTGCCTGCCAATTTGATACTGTATTTTTGCCACCGATAGGGATCTGCTTGGAGTAACCCTCCACCAGGCCTTCCTACGGGGGTATGGATCGTAGATCGGAGTGCAAAAAAAAACCCCGATAAAAAAGCCTAAAAACACGCTAAAAATAACCCCAAACCTCTGCTTGGAGAGTACAACCGAGCCCGAACTGCTAGCTTCACGGCCGGGGCTGGGTAACTCCCACGATTTTCAAGTATTCAAAGACTTCCATCTTCGTTTTCGCCTTGTCTGAAGTCGTTAAAAGTGATGTGGGTAGACTACCTGAGCGTCCAGGCCAGCTCCCTTCCCGCCGGGACTGTTTTATAGCCCGCACACTTGTAGCTGAGGTTGCCATGCCAACCGTGTCTGCCCGCAGGGCGCAGGCGCTTCATCATCACCATGGTAACGTCAGCGGTGCGCGGGGGGTGTCGGGAGGGTTGGTATTGAGAAAGCCGTTTCCTTGGAGCGACTAGTCTGCAACAAACTCTCTGTATAGCCTCTACCAGGCTTGGGGAGGCGGCTGGAAAGAGTAGTAATCGGCCGTTCTCTCAACGGACAAACTCCCTTGGCATGCTTATCTCTCTATTTGGTCGATTTCTACTCTTTCCAGCCGTCTCCCCAAGCCTGGTAGAGGCTAGGACATTATGATTGATATAAACGTGCTTTTTAGAGTGTTTAAAGTCACAAACTAGAGGCTAGCATGACAGAATATCAGTCCTAGTGGGCTCAAAAATATTCCCTGCAATAATTTGCGTAACTGAGCAGGTGTAATGTTTGTATCGACCTTGTGTTAAAGGTGGGACATAACGTCTTCCATGGTTTACAGAAGAGAAGTCAAACCCTTCAGACATAGTTTTAGACATAGTTATAGTTCTAGACAGCTACCTTTATCATGTAGACTTTACTTACTTTATACTCTATTTCATTGTTCTTTTATGTTTTGTAATTTGCAATTAGCCTCCGGGCAAGAATTTGCAATAAACTTTTCATTTATAAGACACGCGTTCCTTTGCGGTCATGACAGTGCGACTGTGGTGTCTTCTCTTGTTTATTGGTATTGTCTGGAGCTCTAGAAGCGACAGTACATGGTGTATTCAGAAAGGATAGTCACGAGGCCTCATAGTGTACACTTTCCAGAGGTACCGGTGTAGTCTGGCATGATTCTATCTAAGCTCCAGCTCCCCGCCAAGATAGCGACATATCATGACACAGACTTCTTTTGGCGGGGAGCTGGAGCTTCTCTGGTCGGCTACCTTCTCTGGTCAATTAATACCCTTTTTAGGCCGATTTCTACGATTTATGATTTATTCACCCCGCAAAAGAAGTCTGGAGGAGACTACTGTTTCCCTTCGTTCCATATTTCAGTTGGAGGAGCGACAAGAAGTTGAACCTGTGGTGCGTACTAGTATATGTTATAGTAAAGTAGAAATTGTTATTGCCACATTGAGTCTGACCCTGTACTTGGTTTGTGAGGGCATAAACGTACAATTAAAAATCCGCGGCCGTAGACAGCACGGTGGTACAGAACTAGTTCAAAGACATGAAGAAGCCACTCATCTGGTTCAAAATATTGAACTTATTTTCCTTTTTTTTTTACTGTACGCTTACAAAATCTACTTCAATAGAAACCTGACTATAAAGTGTGCTTGCATCTTTATATTCATTTTCTTTTCTGATTGTAGCAATGTCGAAATGTGCAACTGTTGTAGTTAATTGGTGATTCGTGTTGTCTGTTATAATAACGTGGGTTATTTTCGTCGTTGTAATATATTTACCTTCGCCAAGAAGGTTATGTTTTCAGAGGCGTTCGTGTATGTGTATGTGTATGTGTGTCCGTCCGTCCGTCTGTAAACACGATAACTTGAGAAGGTCTTCATGGATTATCTTAATAATTGGTAGGTGGGTAGGTCTTGATGAGACCTAGAAATGATTAGATTTTGGACCCCCTAGCGGCTTGTTATGGTACTGCAGCTGAACTTCCGGTTTTGATATCTCGTGATCTGGACGTGCTATGGTCACGAAATTTAAATGGTAGGTAGCTATTGTGCTGGGAAAGAAGTGACGTGAGTTTGGGCCCCCTAGCGGCTTGCTCTGAAACTGCAGGGCTATCTGTTTGAAAAATATTCAAAAGAGGATATCTGAAGAACCGGTTGACGGATCGTCGTGATTTTTGGTATGTAGGTAGCTTACGTAATGCTTGATATAATTATGTGACAATTATGCAAATATGTATGTAATTTTTTCCTTGCAGCTGAAAGTTTGCAGGACACCTGCACGAGTATTCCCTCAGTTTACAGGATCGCACGATGTTCATACGACATGTGTGATCGGCTATTACAGCTGCGCACGCGGTTGGAAATTTCATTTCTTTCAAAGAGTTACGTGTCGTGGTCAGCTTACGACACTAGCGTGGAAGAACTTGGCCGCTTTACAATAGCAGTAGCTCGTGTGCCAAATAAGTTTGAGCTTTACTATAGCCAGGTAATTACGTAACACACTTGCCTAACCTCATATATAATATAATGTAAAATATAGAAATCCAAGAAAACGAAATTGTCTACCCAAGGACATACATTGTCCTTGGTCTACCGTATAACTTCCGCTTATCCAGTCGTATATTTTCATTACTTCCTTCCAACTTTCATCGCGTTTTACATTTCTCCTTGATTTCTTCCAAATACTAGTACGCAAAACCATTTTCACTTGTTCAACGTACACGTTGGGAAGAAGACAAACGAGGAACATTTATTGTCAGATCACAAGCGCTTTCCTAATACGTTTCGTCCCTCTCGAGGTAGAGAATTACAGCCATAGTTGGCCCTTTTGCCCCAAGCGAGTGCCGATAGCTCCGAGCACATCTGATAGCAATCTGGGGCGAATGAACGCCAAGCCTCCAAACTTGGCAAGGCCCCGGCTTGGTCCGTGCCGCCCGCCTGCGAGAGGCCCTGTGAAGGGGGGCAGGCATTCTTCATATACCAGAAGCGGCTGAGAACTTCTCACGTTACAAACACGTCTAATGGGTATTGTTTTAGAAGGCTGGAGATACAGAAGAAGGTAACTCTACACCGCTTGCTGAGTAGTGTTAGACATGCTCTTATTGTCGCTGTGAGTGACAGGGTGTCCGGACACGACAATGCCCGTCCTGTTCTCTATTGATGACAAAAGACGCGTGGACCAATCAGCGGCGCAGCCCGACCATTCCCAGTCTTTGTAAATACAAAACACACATCCCGTTTCATTAGCCCGCGTCCAGTCCAGCCGAGTCGGTGCGTACCGTACGGTGCATGTGTGCGTGAGTGTGTCGTGCTTACTCGGTGTCTGTTCAACTTGAGGAAGACATGGCAAACGCGGTGGAGAACGTTAATCCGAACGTGAACCAGGGAGTGGATATGGGAGCGGGGACTCCCGGGGTCCAGACGAGCCAGACTATCAACGGGGGCGACACCGCCTCGACCCTGACGTTTTCTCCCGAGCAAGTCGCCTGCGTCTGCGAGGCTCTGCAGCAAGGAGGGGACATCGAGAGATTAGCGCGATTTCTCTGGTCCCTGCCGCCCAACGAGTTGCTGAGAGGCAGCGAGAGCGTGCTGAAGGCTCGGGCCATCGTGGCTTTCCACGGGGCAGTTTTAAAGAACTCTACGCCATTCTGGAGAGCCACAACTTCGACACGTCCAACCACCAAATGCTGCAAGACATGTGGTACAAGGCTCACTACATCGAAGCACAGAAAATCCGCGGCCGTCCGCTCGGAGCTGTGGACAAGTACAGGCTGAGGAGAAAATTCCCGCTCCCTCGGACCATCTGGGACGGCGAGGAGACGGTCTACTGCTTCAAGGAGAAGGCAAGACAAGCCCTGAAGGAGATGTACAACAACAACCGGTACCCGACTCCGGACGAGAAGCGAAACTTAGCCAAGAAGACGGGCCTCACGCTCACACAAGTCAGCAACTGGTTCAAGAACAGACGACAGAGAGACAGGACTCCGTCCTTACACAAGGGGTAAGTCATATTGGTTAGGAGCCGAGTTTTTCCACATGTTGTTATCGCAGGCGCTGATTGAGCACAGCCATGCCGACATGACAGACCCAAACCAAAACAAACCACGCCAGTTTATTGCTCACTCTCCTTCCTCAATTAACTCGAGCAGATTTGCTTTACAATGGGGCCATATCCTGTTATACGGTGTTTTGTTGTCTACCCGTCGGTAGTCCCGTCCCCCTCCATTCACGCTTACCTAAATATTTGGAAGGGGGACCTTTTACAACAAGTCAAGAAACTGTGAATGGTTGTGCCGGGGGGATTTGAGCCACATACCGACGTCTCGCGTCAGTGGCAAGACCTACCCCCGTGTCTACCCAGCCCTCCGGTGTGAGTTATAATTATCCTCGAGAGCCACTCCAAGCACAACACAAGAGTGTGTGTGTACACGTCAGTCCAACATGCTTTCTCCCTGACTGAACCCGTATGTATGTACCCACACACCCCAAATCATTGACTCCCCAACACTACATTATCTTTTGTCACAGACGACCCAAAGTTTACATTTACGAATTCTACGAACTCTCCCCGCGCTGACCTGGATACACATCCAGGACAACTACAGCTCCTAGAAAAGTCAACCCCAGATTCCCACACACACACATTGGGGTGTGAACTCCCACTAGGATAAGTCCCTCCCGGTGTATATTCTGTTGTTTATACACCTGCGAGTACGCTTAGGCACTAAGGTCTGTAGGCAAACGCAACAGAGGCTCATTAGATTGGAATTAGTCCAGCCATGCTCTGAGGAAATATGTTCTAGGAGTCCGGGTGATCACGACATGTTGTTTCTGTTTTCACTACATGGCTCTGTGTAGTAGATTGGAAGGCTAAGAGAAATGTGGCGCTGACAAGTGTTGACTGTAGAACGGATTTCACCAACATGAGGTCGGGCCTAAACTCAAAGTTGTCTGTCAAAATTGGCGCTCCAGTTGTCGGCGAAGCCTTGGTTTATGACGGTTATATTTCTGGTGTAACGCCTCTACGTTTATAGTGGCTCCACCAGCTCACGTGCTTGACATTTTTTGTTTGTATACTTTTTTTCCAGACGACAAGGAACGTCCGTGTCAAAATGGCGGCCACTGGTTACAGATCGGCCTAACCTAAACCTGTCACTGACTGTCTCCCCGTAAGCCCCTCTCTATCCATGTGCCCCGTAAGGTCACTCACTCTCCGAACCTGTCAAATTTTGTGTTTGCTCGATTTATTTTTTATGTTTTTGTCGCCTCCCCTGCTGGCTTAATTATATTTTGACACCTCGATCAAATCAAAGTGTTAAAAGTAAACGTCTCCCGGGGCGGTGCATTCCAACCCCCGGCCCAGGTCTTCAATAGACGGGGTTTTCATGTCTCCGCTCCGTTGATGATATTTACGTTTCGGAGTTTATGTTCTAGTACACTCTTGACCCTAACGATTGTAGAATTTGGAAGAATTTTAGGGGCTAACCCACGAGAGTTTATTTTTACAGTGACTGTACCCAACGTACTAGAGGCTCCAGAACTCAGCCTTTCATAACGCAGACGTTACTCCACAAGTATTCCTGTAGTCTGCTCTTCTACGCATTCATTTTATCAATATTCAAATACTCGGCCAACCTTTCCCGAAGCGAACACCATGCATAATAACAACACGTTTTACAGGCCCGTGTAATGATTTATGGTTGATTGAGAAGTTGAAGTAGACAATAGTCCACTTTACCGTCCAATGGATTTTACACGCATGTGTTGCTCATTTGAAGCGATGACGATTTATTTCTTTATGGCTTGCTCTCTGTGGGTACTCAAGTGTTCCAGTCAGTTTAATTTTGTCCATCCTCACGTCTTGTAGTAAGGAAAGACATGTTGTACGGAGAACTTAGAGAAGATAGACAAAACAAAATTATTCTGAACGATTCTCTTTGCACTTGACTAACTGACGACTACAAGACGTCACGAAAAACAGTGATGAAGCTAGAAAAGACTTGAACCTGTAACGTTATATGTACTCGCGGTCTTTCCAATGTCGCAGAAACTACTGCTTCGAAGATTTGTTTGTTAAATCTGTCTTGGAAAGGTCAACTCGTCGTATTTGTTCAGAAGGCAACTGGAGACGCAGGGGTCCAAAGTTTCTACTACAAGACCACATTGCACGGACCCGTCCTGTTACGATAACAGTTGACTTTGGCAGTGGGTTGGGATGGGGAGGGGGGGGGTGTGGTTGGTAAGAAGAAACAGTTATAACTGTCTGATTCTTTTGTTTGGAAGCATTTCCTTTTAACTGTGTGCCAAACACGCGGTTCAGTCGTATGGTTTCCTGTACCTGTACTATTCAAGGAAGAGGAACATGTAATAATTCTGGTCGTCCTGATTATATCTTTTTAAGTATCCACATATATACGAACTGTATCAGACGCATACAAATCAAAATATGTTGTAATGTGTTGCGGTGATTGTGATTGTAGATTGGAGACATTTTGAATTTTTTTTCTTGCTAGACAAAACAGTGCCTGTATAATCTAAAGCCAAGCCTTGTGTTTTCTTCGAAAAAGGCTGTAAAATTAATAAGAAGGAAAAAAGGAAAGATTGTAACTTAAGATTCACTTGAACGACGACAACCTAGCTTGTCTTTTCTAGTGACGAAGACAGACAGCTATTTTTCAGTGTTGTGTTCATCACATGTTGATTTTCCGATTCCACATTCTTATTTTGTCGTTGGGTAGCAACAAAACGGAACCCAAAACAGCTCGTTGTTTAGGGAAAACAAGGGCATATCTTCACGACAAACAACAACTGGGTGACGCTTCTTCTTATGTAACTATCTCAAGCCCCTGTCACACACTCCCGAACGCTAGCCGATCGCCCCCCAACCATGGTGTAGGTCGGAGCAAGGTGGGCTAGTGTTCGGCGACGTGGATAGGCTACTTTCGGCCGCGCCAGCCGAAATGTTTGAGAGGTTCGGCCACGGCTAGCTGGTGTTCGGTTGGCCTGTAAGTTAGCAGAAACACCAGCCAACCATTCGGGAGTAAGCCAGTGGTGTTCAGGGTGTGTTGGGAGGTCGAATTTGACTCAAATTTAACTCAAATTCGTTTCGATTCGTATAGCAAGATAGCTGACCAGACTTCTCCCGACCTTGCTAGGCTGGTGTATCGGGGGTAATGTCGGGGAGGGTTTTAAACGGACAGGGGCCTCAGAGGCAATATTTTCTCGCAGGTCAAATTCAAAGATAAACACAGAGATACAGGACGCGTCATGTACTGGCCAAGCCCAAGGGACGTTGGTTTCTGTCTACGTCGATTGGTTTTCTTTCAGTCCACTGTTAATTGCTTTCGTCAGAGAGATACTAGTATCTAATCGGTAGATTCTGGTGGAGCAACTGTCAACGTCATAATTCTTTTTGAGTATTTGTGGATGGATTTTTTTTTAATTTTCTGCATGGGGGTAGCTGTTGTGAAAATGTAGTTCAAGGTCAAAAATGGCCCACCTGGCTTTTTCCAATTGTATTGCAGCGGAGTTTTATGCATTTGTACTTATGCAGGATAACTCGAAAATTTGTCAATGGATCTTAATGATATTTGGTAGGTGAGCAACGGTTATGGAAACAAAGTTCAAGTTCGAATATGGTTATCCTATCATGTTCCTTCGTTTCTACAGAGAGGTGTGTATTTTCGGGCTTTTGTGTGTGCGGACAACATAACTCGAGAAAATGCGTATGGTTGTTAATGATATTAAGCGGTTAGGTAGGGACAGGAAAGACGCAGGTCAAATTCTATAATGGGCCTCCTAGCGGCTGTTTTAGGTATTGCAGCGGAGTTTGAGGCAAATTTTCCTGAAGTGTTAGGTTCATGATATTTAAGAAGTCGAAAGCTGTTAAAGCTGGGAGTATGTGGTGTAATTTTTGGCCTCCTAGCAGCTTCGTTGGAACTGCAGTGGGCATTTTTGTTTCAAAGTTTGATTTCAAATAACTGGAGCACAGGTGGATGGTTTTCCATTGTTTTTGGTAGGTACGTGCCTTATGTGAAGATAAACATAAATGAGATGCATATATGCACATATTTTTCCTTTTTTCTATTTTGTTTTGTTTTGTAATTGGGATACTGTCAGCAATTCGTAGTATAAAATAGAATGTGTTTCTATCCTTTTTTGGGCATGGATAGATGAAGAGTTCAACAATAAGATTTCTGATATTTTGGCGTGATAAAAATTGCAGGAAAAAACATGTATTACATTTCCATATGTTGAGTCAACATGGGTGTATCTGTAGACTTTGGATCTATGCCCAATTCTTGTAGATATATCGGAATATCAGATGTATACGAGTACCTTCACACAAAGAAGTTGTGTATAAAACACGAGTCTTTCATCAGGAAGGGGGCAATAAGGGGGTTTCAAGTTCATTCCGAAATAAGTTGCGATGGCATGGTTATATACGTATATATATATATATGTGTGTGTGTATATAGGTTGATTTACGCTTTGAAGTCTTTCTTTGACATACATAGTTGGACAATCGTTCAAAATCTGCAAGCTAAGTTTGGAGTTTACTAAACACAACAAAAAAACTCCAAATTACGGATATGTTATTCAGGGAGATGGCGACAAACAAATAAACAAACAAATCGTTACGATAAAGATGTAACTGTTGGTATTATTTTTCACACAGGGACGACAGACACAGTGGACTGGACAGCGGTGACGAAGACTTGAAGGGTCATCTGAACGGCGACCTCTCACACGACCTGTCCCAACTGACCGCACGAGTGGACAAGATGGACAGCAGCATAGCGACCACGCCGGTGCATGCGCAGCAGCAGCAGGCGCAACTCCAGCACCATCACAGCGCGCATGCGCACCACATGGTGGGCTTGGACTTCCCCGGTGACGTCGAGACCAAGTCGTGCGTTCCGACGCCTCACGAACTTCTGGGATCGTGCTCGGCCGTGGAAACATCCGTACTCTGCACGCCAGTCAGCACGATCGTCAAAGGCGAGCCTAGTCAGTAAAAAAGAAACAAACAAAACAAGATCAAATCTCTCCATTCCTAAGACTTTCACTCTCCAAAAATATACTTCATACACTCCATATTTTCTTTTCATAACTTTCGATTTGACATCATGTCACTAGTCATTCCGAATGTTTTGTTTGATTCTTTTTCTATACCTTGGCAGCATTCCTTCCCCGGCTGTCTAGTATCTTCTTTTCTTCCCCAAACATTGTACATACCATGTGGTTAGGGCGTGTTTTATCCCTTATGAAGTGGTGCCAAATGCTTCTTCATGTAAGAGATGTAAAATGTTGTGCGTGTGCACGTGTTGTTTTGAGACCAGCAATGCGCATGTGTAGTAGATCCAAAATGGATGCTTTCAATTCAGAACCCCCCTTTACATATATAGCAGTTTTGCTTTGTATATTCTATATGTAATAGGAAAACTTGATATTATATGTGCAGTCTTAAACGTAACGTATTTTTGTTGGATGATATTACGGAACCACGATGTCTCCCTAGATATATACTTTCTATGAAGGTTGTTTCCAACACTAGGGGGAAAAAGTTGTCTTTTTTGTAACACAGGGTTTCGTCTCACTGTTGTTTTTGTGGAGTTAGAACACACACGAAGAGTTTTGACACCCGTACTCGAACTTTTTCCGTTATTTTGCCGTTCCTTGCCGTGTTTGACATGTAATTATCTTCAGTTTTCCGACAACATCAAACTTTGGCCCCTTGTGGAAAAAAATAGGCCATCAGCCAAGGGCAAACATCGTCGCCTTATATGGAAGTCTCCTAGACCTGTCATGTCGAATGTAGTCGAAAATTCGTCGCCGCGCATACATCTTTGTGACAACCCCTTACGAATCGTGTTCAAGTATGCTCTTAGTATTTCCTTGTTCAGATTTGCCGAACTGTTATTATTGATGTAATATTTGTATACCAAAGAATCGTGAAGTAAAACTTCATTCTGCAGAAGCTAGTGATTTTGTGTGTCGCAAATATCTACGCACTTTCTTTTCACACACTGACGTGGGGCAGGTGGGGAGGGGGGCATTCAAGACCCGACCATTTCCCCCATATGTTCAAGTGCTATCACCAAAAGCGGAACTAAACGCACATGATAAATGCTGTATGTCCCATAACTGGAACTAGACAAGCCTCCTGCTGGTCGTTTAGCAGCAATAAACTATCCCATTGTTATACAACAAGCCCGGTTTGTGTTGATGGTCCCCCCGAGAATTCCAAACAGATTTAGAAAACCCCCGAGTCCCGCGATGTACGGCCGTAGCGATTTCATGCCGTAGAAAGCACTTGCAGCTTTCACTACTTTTTTTGTTCTTATTCATAACCCGGAGATTTTAAGGCTTCATTTCTACCATATTATATACATTTGGGGCCCAAACTCCCGCATGATAATCACCAAAAGAAAAGACTTGGCTCCGTTTTTTTTTGCCGATTTTATGTCGTTCGTAGCAGTGCCTCGAAAAGGAAATAGCCTACATAAAAGGCTTTTTTTTGCTGTTGTTGATACAAATAAATAAACCAATAAATAAGATAAATATAAAAGAGTTCCGTTATGTTTTGGTCCCTGGCTATGCCTGTCATATACATATGACCTGTACTTAGCCAGTGTCTTCCAATGTATTGAGATGCCAAAAAGTAACACACAAGAGGGTTTGTTACAAAATATGCTTTTTGGAGCATCTCGTTGTGAACTGGGTGTATGTAGGCTGGGAGGTTGAAACGTCCTTAGAACGTTCTTGGTGGAGGCAACTCTTGTCCATGTTGAGACCTCTAGCCTCTACCAGGCTTGAGGGCGCGGCTGGAAATAGTAGAAATTGGCCAAGTAGAGAGATAACACGCCGAGGGAGTTTAGCCATCCAGTTTACAGTTTGCCGGCCCTTTGGCGTGTTATCTCTCTACTTGGCCAATTTCTACTATTTCCAGCCGCGCCCTCAAGCCTGGTAGAGGCTAGAGACCTCGCAGAGCGCCCACGAAAAGCACACATCGAGGATTAGGAGCTGTGAAGCTCTCTCGTCATGGGGGTAAACGTCAATGTGGTTTTGTGCCACCCCGGGAGTAACAGACTACCACTGTTAAAGGTTGTTTTTGGTACGGCTTATGGACTGAAGGGGGTTCAACATGCATATCGGATGAGGTAATGCTGTTGCTATTCACGTGTATGATGACTCTCACTTCCCGACCCCCTTTGGGATCTCTAACCTTAACCTTGGGCTTCAGGTCTTCTATAGACGGGTCCTTTTCGTGACATCGCCACCCTACAGTTTTCCTTCCAACAATGCACCGCAAACGGGCTAACTACAGTTCCCTGAGAGTTGTAAAAGGAGGACGGCTACAAATCGATAGAGGCGGCTGGGTTGACGGAGAGACTTTAGATAAGGAAAGTCTCGCACACAATGGGTCTATGTAACCTTACACTTCCATCCACCGCTGCCTCTAACACGCGCGAGGGGAGAAAAATCTGCCATTTGAGAAGCTAATTGATCCGGGGTGCTGACACCCATTTCACGGGATTTATGATAGATCGGATTATAATCTACGCTCCGGCTCCCGTCTTTAGAAACCCTACTCGCTACCGAGACACCAGGGGGAACCTAGGGGAAATAAACCCAGCGGAAAACACGTTCACACTTATTGATTTGTCAAGAGTAAGTCATTGAGATGTAAATGTATATTGTACTTCCCTCTGTATACAATGACATAACAATACGACCATTAGTGGGGAATGGCAATGGCAAAGCAGACGGGACCGGGGTTCTTGTATGCATACACGAGTGTATTAGTAAATGGAGACGCGGAGAATATAACAGGGCAACTTGTGTCAGTGCACCTGTGATTGGAAAGATATTAGAGTCTTTTTTCTTGTACATGTACTAGGTCCCCGCCAGCCATTAGCCTCCACCAGACTCTTTTGCAGGCTGAATGAATAGTAGAAATAGGCCTAAAAAGAATGTAGCTGGCCAGGGGTGTTGGCCGACCAGAGAGGATCCAGTTTGTCTGCATAAAAGAATGCAACTGGGCCCTCTATGGCCTACCAACTCCCCTGGCCAGCTACATTCTTTTTAGGCCAATTTCTACTACTCTCCAAGCAGAGGTTGTGGGGGAATGATCGTTACATTTTTATATATGGCCGGGTTTTTTTGCACGGTGGTCTAAAACGGCCTCAAAAATCCCCACTCGTAGCTAATTAATATTTATGAAAATAAGATGTCCATCACACTTGTCACCATTGGCAACTGTCCATGATTGGTTGACACTTTTGTGGGCCGGCTCTAGGAATGTTTACCTTGCTGCATGCCCCCTGCGAATTTCTCCCGCCAACTGTTCTATTCATATGCGCACTTCTCCTGATCCACAATTGTTCTAATTTCACACATTCTAACAATACATAGCGTGGGTACAAGCTATGATCATTTTCTGGCCTGGTACATACAAACACAGAACAACAGTTTCTAACTCTCTGTATAATTCAGTTGCGATCAAAACGTAAAATTACTCAGATAGCGGTGGCCACTAGGTTACCCTTGACCGGCCAAGATCGGGCAAGAATTCGAAGAACGCCGATAAGCCAAAATCCTCGATGAGACATAACGTTTTAGACCATTTTTTTACCTCCATGGTTAGACTACATGTTACTAAAAAGGCCTTATACCCTTTTCTGCAAAATATAAAATAAACACTGACTCGTACTTTAAAGTGATCTTGTTGTTTGCAAATATACAAAGAAACAAACGTTACATTAGGAGGAGTGCTATTTTGTAACACTGCCGACGTCGATCTTTCCACTCTGCGTTGTTGTTTTGATTTTGTCAGCGCCATCTTGGTTTCCCTATTTCCCAGTGTTTCTTGAACGCAACACGTTTAGATCTTATTATTTTAGACATCCCCGCGAGTTAACACTTCTTCTGTAGTTATCTCTTTATTTCCTCTGGACGTTGTTTCCGAGATCGGCAACACTTCGGCAGAACCAAGGACAAGACATGAGACGTTTCGGCTAGAATAATGCCGCAACAAGTTACTACACAATCTCAAGTTGGCTTACACCACTGCTTGTATTTACAACAATATACTAGTACATGGACTGTATTTAGCCACGTACATTGTATTTATGTACAATAAAGGTCTAGAATGAATTTCTAAACAATTATTTGTAGTATGAGCAAGGACATTATACGTAATGTCCTTGGTATGAGCATTTATGTAACTTCAAGGGGTGAGAGTAGGCATAAAGCCCAAGCCGCGTCTTTATCTCGGAAACTGTAAACAGGTTGACGAAGGAGGTTGAATATTTTTATTTCTAAACCTTCTTGCCTTGGCTGGACAGAACAAAAACTGGGAAAAATGTGTACCTCGTTCGCAGATTTGAAAATCCCGGGCAATTATCACGCTTGGGGAGCTCAGCGAATACAATGGCCGCTTGGGCAACGAATTTGAATATGTTTGTTTTTTGAACAAAAGGGCGCTAAAAATGCCCTCTCTTCTCCTCATTATAACTCCAAAACATTTCAACATTCCCATGTGGAAAATGTACATTTCATATTTTGAGAAATATCTGAAGTTTGTCAAAATAGAATTTGATCAAACCAACACGACCGGAAAGGTTACAACGCCGCCGCCATTTTGTCTTTTGGAAATTCGCGTACGTTCTCGCCGAAAGGGAATATGGGAGAAAATGTACCAAAAATTTTGAAAAATAAGTTAAAATCTTCTAGACAGCCAAAACCTGAGAACGTAGCGAAATTTCCAAAGGCAGATCTTTAGATAATACCTTTAGGTGTTGTTTTACGCACAAATTTAAAAAATGAGTTTTGAAGGTAAAAGGTCAACGACCGAAAATGACATTTGCACATGGGCCGGGCGTTGGCGCAGTGAAGCTCCGTGTTAGCTTGTCACTTCTTTATCTTTATCCAGTTTCATAACCAACATATCGATTTTGTAGGTTCCTATTTTAGTTTTTCTGTAGGATTGCCCGGTCGTGAGTTTTTTTGTGAAATATTCGGGCCCGCTGCTGGGTGTTATGGAGACATGCCTGCCAGACACTTAGTGGGCGGGGCCTATTCACATAGCAACGGGGATTTTTGCATAGTGACCAGACCATCGTGTTGTCCGGACCTTCTCTGGCTAATGGATACTGCCTGGCCAATTTGATACTGTCTTTTTGCCACCGAGAGGGATCTGCTTGGAGATTAAATTTCTACTATTTCTTCAGCCTGCAAAAGAGCCTGGTGGAGGCTACCTGGCCACAGTGAAGGCCCAATGGTGCCTTTGAGTAGAAACACGACTCCAAACAACCTCTCTCAGAAATAGCATGTCAGAGGTCTGAACC
The DNA here is from genome assembly GCF_001625305.1 of Branchiostoma belcheri. Taxonomy (NCBI): domain Eukaryota; kingdom Metazoa; phylum Chordata; class Leptocardii; order Amphioxiformes; family Branchiostomatidae; genus Branchiostoma; species Branchiostoma belcheri. The sequence goes on from NW_017803035.1 coordinate 589,154, forward strand.
AAAGCTTTTTTCTTTCATGATTTGAAGTAGAAAGTGTGCGCCATCTGTCAGAGCGATAGGGATGGAAAGTACCGTGACCGTGCGCGTGTGGTGATTATGACAAATTCACCAATTATGCGGTGAAGCAAAATGGACGCATACACCGGAACGTATCACTCTTTTGCTCTAGGGATGGGGGGGGGGGGGTGAAAATTCTTTATAATTGGAAGACGAAATTCATTTCATCTCTAACTGTCCATTTTATGACGACATCAGAAAACAATTATTTAGCACTGAGTCGAAAATGCTCCCTTACTTCCCCACCATTCCCTACCACAAAAAAATTTACTACTAAAACCAAAGAACCCACATATTGTAGAAGAAGTGAGTAAATTCGTCTTCCATTGCCTAAAAAGAAGAAGTCAAACCCAGTAAAACTAGTACCATGTATGTTGTAGAATATAGTATAATGCTAGACGTAGATATAGTCTCACATACCACTGTATTTTCTTTCTTATGTTGTTTGTAACTGCAATCAACCCTCGGGCAAGTATTTGCAATAAACTTTCTATAATACAAAATGTATTGGGATTCAAACTTCAAACTTTCCAATGTGTTTTCAAATTACACGAAATCTTGTCTTGCAATGGTGCTTCTACGAATGTGCCGAAGGCTTTGTAAGATGTCTTTCATCGCAGGGGCTTGGAAAGATTTCCTTCCTTAGTAGTTGACCTTGAGTCAGAGCGGTGAAGGAGATAATGGCGGACAGACAGGCGTTGTTGAAACTAACATGCTTCGACTGACTCCGCCATGTTAGAAGAAGAAGAAGAACTTTATTAATTGCACGACAATTGTACATGGTACAATGTATGGCAAACTACATAAAGAGAGTAACAAATAATAAAACGTGTTGAACAAGACCTTATGTCGAATAAAACCTAACAAATCTATATCATAATTATTCAAATAATAAGGGATAGCACAAGTTTTTGATAAAGTGTTACAATCGAGTGGGGGTGGGCTAATCACAAGTTTCGGTATTTTTTCTAATAACAAAGCATTCCTTTATATATCTACCTATTTTTGCATTGTGGGGACCGTTACATGTAAAGATATATCCAAATCTGTCTCTAACATCGAGACTCTTGAAATCTGTTGTACTTGATTCGAGAAATGTAAATAGTTTGTTACGTATAACATCATATTTGGTACATTCCATACCAAAATGAATTCGAAATTCATTGCTTTGGACAAAATGGACAGAACCTTTGGTCAGGGGCTATATTGTAATATCTACCTGTTTCAATATTCAATTTATGGCTACTGATTCTTATTGTTGTTGGTAGAGACATCCAAGAAAAAAATGTCTGACTCTTCATAATGACTAATTCTTTTCAATGCACTTTCCCGGTTGCACAAATCCTTTGCAGGCGACTTGCGTCTGAAATTTGGAGCAAAATATCTTAGAATGTTTTTGAACGATCGACTGTAGCGTTTCTTTTTCTCGGAACTTGATAAGTGACATTTTTCTTTGTTGTTGTTGCTTTTTAATGTGAAAAATCTAGAAATATTAGTTGAGTCAGAATGCATCACAAATATGTTTTATAGACGAAATCAATTTTTCCATTAGACATTGCCAGCCTGCCTGGTCAACTACGATTATTTTCTGCAGGTGTGTGTGTGTGTGTGTGGGGGGGGGGGGGTCTGTGATGGATTTTGCTAGCCTGGTAGGGTTCTAATTCTAGGCAAGGTGCCTGGATTGAATAGCGTTAAAGTAACATACAGTAGCCATGTAAATATACCTCGAGCAAGCCCAACTAAAACAGAACACACGACTCGAACTTACACAGCGTAGACAAGTAGTAGTAGACGGGTGTAAATCTTTGCAGACAGATTTCGAGGAAAATATTTCTCAGAAAAATTGTTTTCCTTCTCACCTGTTCGTTTCATTCATTTCATTCATTCTTTATTTCAGGTAAAAACCCATGCATATAACACATGTACAGTACATCATTAAAATAATACAAAAACTATACAGACATACAAATAAAACAGGAAGAAACCTAGAAGCATAATAAATTGTAGGTCTTCCGAAAGAATGAATTCCTGTAAAAGGCATCGGAACTTATTAAGCGACTGATTGTTGCGTTGTTGGAGGAAAATAACCTTTTTAGAATAGAATAACAAATTCTCCTCCTCCTGGTTTCAAATGTGTCAATATAGTGACAGACAAACATTTCACTCGCACTACATCGCCGAGGTAAATTCATAATAATTCTAAAACAATTGTTTCAAACCGCCATGAATTTACCTACTAAAAACTCAGCGGTACAGTGGTTCTGACTCTGGTAAAACCCTGTACCAAAATCTTGACTTCTGCAAAGCTCTTGTTAATTAGAAGGCGGTTTAGAAGAGTCGGCTGGGATGTAAACCAGGCTTGCTACCGTAGCGGCAACCTGTGGGTCAGATTAGGACGCAGAGCAGGAAGCCAAGTTCAACACAGGTCTATTTACGGGGTGGGACCCCTGGCTGAAAGGTAATTACGGCGGAGGTGTGTGGCTTTTGTCCCGTAAAGTAGTCCCAGACGTCCGCTCCTCCCGTTGAGTGACAGCCCGACAGGACGGTAGCCAGCGCGCGGGGTTGAACAGAACGCGGACACGGTCCCCTGCAAGTTCCATATGGGCCCCGTGTTTGCCTTCTCTTGCCAGTGCAAAGTGTACACAGGAGTCGCACTCACTCCTAATGGGTTGTGGACCCAGCAAACATCGATCAAGCCCGTCTCAGGGCCCGGCAGACAGCCTGACAACACGGATTCTACGTCCGCAAAGCTGCGAAATATCGTCTAAAGCTTCATCGAAACTCCGGATTTTCGCTACGCAACGCTCGAAAAAAATTTTTCGAGCGTTGCGTAGCGAAAATCCGGATGGTACCCAGGCTACAGAAACTCGACCGAATAAAATATCTGCTATCCAAGACTTGCTAGCCCCTTTAGAACTATGGATTAGAGCTCGTCTGAATTTGGAGGGTTTGTACGAATTGGCTATGGTGTTTCATCAGTTGCATTGCAAGAATATTGCCTTGGAAATTAGGAAATAACAATGAATAAAAGATAAAGGGAAGTAGAATGAAAGTGGTACGTTTATATCGATGCAGAAAGTTTTTTAATAGCAATTATTTCACTTAAAATTCAAACACAGAAAATGAGGCCTTGCAAAATAAGTTGTCGTACAGATTATTGTTATTGTAATTTTTAATAATTTCCCCAGAACTGACGAAGGATTACAAATATAGACTAGTGCGAACCGATCGTTATTTGAAACTATTATTATTTTTTTTATTATAGACAGCAATGAGGGAAGTCATTGAGTATATTGACCATAGTATACATGCCATACTAGTATTTTGAGAAATCTGTCCTTCATAACTTTATACACTACCTGCATATGGACATATCCAATGTTACTAGAAAACAGCATGTATGTTGTGAACAATTTTGTTTTGTGTTTCTCTTGAGTATTCATAGTTCGTCTTCGAAAACCAGTCATGCACGTACTGTTCGGAACATCGACATTTCTGATTTCTATTTCATTACATACAGACGATATCAGCATGACCGAAAACTATCAGATTTCGAATAATCGAAGTTTTTGTAAACTTTTGTGACGGGGGCACAAAGCGCCGAGTGACCTCTGTGGGAGAGAGAAACTGTGACATTGTGTTGTTCTGGAATTCAGCTGGCCCAAACGGGCTCGCAGTATGGAGTTTAGGAACCATAGTGTGTGTGATATATTATATTTGACCACTTTCTCCCTCTCACTTTCACCTCCCCAGCACCGCGCCCAACCGTAATAAGCGGGCGGGATGAAGGCACAGAAATGCAAATTGTTTTGACAGCAGAATGTGCCACAAGTGTTTAGCAAATGGACAGAAGCCGTCCAGTGACCCTGGGATCAAACACGTACAAAGCTAACACTCCACAAAAGAAGGCAAGGCATGAAATTCTATACGCCACCAGGGGCTGCTGCATACATTGTCCTCTTTGGCCCTCATATGAAAAGCGCTTCAAAAGAAGCTGGATGTTTCTTTGCACAAGACTGTGCCTCTCTCAAAGCCGGAATGGCGCTACGATCCGTCCTGTACTGTTTTCCGTTCCCTACACCCAAGTCCCTCCGACCTGAAACACGGACGAAAAAGAAGCAGTTTCTTAATGAGCGCTTCAGAATTCTAAACTGTTCGTTTCGCCCCCATCTCTATGTGGTCCCCAAACAAGCTGCATTGCCCAGAGGAGAGTTTCCTCCTCTTCTGATTTCATCCCGCTTTGTCAATGTTTAATTTTGTCCAACAAAAGCGAGATGGCATGGTAGGAGTGCGGCCGGCGACTGACACTGGAATAAAAGGTCTGTACACACCGTTATGGGGTCCGTATTCAGCCCCAATCGGATTAACAGAGACTCCGTACTTAACCCATCCAAACGGCTAATACGGGCTGACGTCCAAATTAAACTTGTCTCAGAGGAGGAGGGAGGGACCACGCTCCCAAGATTACCCCGCGAAAAGAAACTCTGAATCGGCGGCCGCTAATTAGCTGGGTTTTGTGTGTGTATGTGCGCGCGCGTGTGTTTGGTTTCAAACGCAATTCCTATGAAATGACGAACGGCTTCAAAATTCAAACAGGCGGAAGGTAGGTGCACCCCTAGGCATCATGTCATATGATAACTTTAGCCGAAAGAGAAATATTTTTATGAGTTTTGGAGTGTTTAGATTCGTTAATTTCAGTGTAGGAGTGATATATATATATACTGTGTACACTTGTACTGACTGATTGTTATCACCACTGTTAACACATTGATAGCAAATTTTAAAGGTATCTATTTTTCAAACTCAATACGCATTCGTCGCACAGCTCTGTATTCGTCGTATGGTATATTTCGTTGTTGAACGTATATTCTGAGTTTTCCTTTTTTTCTTTGAAAACTTGACAGACAAAACAAATGAGTTTCATTGCTCTTTTCGTTACTAGTATTTCATGTATTTGTATATCCTTTAGGCTGGAACTGTATCATGTGGCGATGATTTTCAACTGTGTTCTCATCAAAATCTTCACTGAAAAGTTCACAGACACATAAAAGGGGGTTGCGAAACGAGAAAAACGATACTTCTAGGCATATGGATGACACAACAAAGATGGGAATACGAGAAGGACCGCAAGAGTCTGCGAAATAAAAGTGTTGTGTATTGGAGTGTAGTAACCTGATTCTAGCCGCGGGCCAACAGTTGGCTCGAGAGCATCACCTGGCCCCTGGCATCCCTACGGCGGAAACCCTGTGGATCTGATTACTGGGAATATTCCAAAAAAACTCAGGGGGTCATTTTACACAGGGTCTGCGGGGCCTGGCGCACCTTTTCATGCTGTTGTCGATGCGCTCCGCACGGAGTCTTCACAGAAAGGACATTCTACGGTCTGCTGCGCTCCTCCCCGTCGTGACGGCACACAAACTCCCGACGATTCGATTCTCTCCGCGACCAAGGGTGCTTTTCTGGTGTCCTACCCCCGCGCAGTGAGCCTCTGACACCGGCAGCACACAGCCGAGCGACCCGGTCAGGGCTTCAAGTTCAACAGCGAGCGGTCGACATGAGACATTGAACCCGCAGGAGTGCTACAGAACGTCCGATGCCGTCCCTCTCACAAGTCCCTGAGCCAGACAACAGGTAGGACACCGCAGGAAAAAAACTTGACACGCGCTTTACGAGCACTACATGATTGATGGGAAATTCCAACAGTGGACGCCAGTTGCCATGGTAACCCATAGATCACTCGATAACAAGACAAGCGTCTGAAAGGAGACAGTTACAGATCTTCAAATTTAAGAAGGAAGTCCCTCATCCTCTGAATTTGATTGGGAACTTCCTTCTCGAACTAACGCCAAATTTCCGACCATCGCGAGACCCTTTGATGGTCAACCGCGAGGAGACGAAGTTTGTGTGGTGTATGTTTGAGAACCACCCCCCACCCCCCTCTTCTTGTACCGCAGAACCTTTTTTTCTTACCGCAGAACTTTGCATTTGATCTGCTAACCAGTAATCTACTGATTTCCTTTGTTACTCGCACATGAAATTATGTCTTCAATCAATCAATCAATCAATCAATCAATCAAATGGTTGATTTGTGAAAACAAAACAAGACCTTGTAGCCATTGGCTAAATTGTGTCTTGCTGTACAATTTGATTTCTTGACATATCTGGCACAACACATTAAAATTGCTAAGTTATTTAATAAAATCCATATCATTATACATTAAATACCTAAAATAGCAATTTCAAGTTCAACATTAAAACTGACAATTACAGACATATATGAAATACCAATACAATAATATACAAAGTAAAAAATAAGACTAGAGGACAGACTAACCACCCTAGAAATACGATACGTCTTTTCTGTCTAGCTACAATAATGAACAAAAGTCAGTCATGTCTGAATATCTTTACCTAGCTAATGTTTGTTTGTATGTTTTAGATTATGTACACCTAAAAACAAAGAACTATTTGAGTGATTTAACAAAGCTAAAACGATTTTAAAAAGGCGTCAAAATTATATAAGTACATGAAAATGCTTTATTCATTTGTATACATCATTATGTTCAGGTACCACAGAACCTTTTTTTCTTGGAACTATGTATTTTACCTATCTGATGTTTGTTTGCATGTTTTAGATTATGTATACCTAAAACCGAAGGACTATTTGAAAGAGGAAACAATTTTTAAAAGGCGTCCAACTTTTATAGATGTACGTGAAAATGCGTTATTCTTATTGTGCCTTGCGACTACATGTGCTCTATATGTATTACTGTTAGGTCATGTGTCTATTTCTATTTATGTACTCTTAATATAACATTTTCTCCTTTACAGCTGCTAGAGTAGTCTGGATAACATCCTTCAGTTAGGCCACACCAAGTAAATTTTATGGATGACGTCCTCGCGCGCATTGATTTTGGCCTTTTCCTAGAAAAAAAACCCCAAGAAATTCCGCTTCCTGTAACTATGACCGAAGAGTCACGACAGTGCCGCAAATCGTCAGATTGACGTGAAACCCGTAACACGAGAACAGGACAGGACGACAACTACTGTTCCACCAGATTTATTGCTGTTTTGATGATGAATAAAAGACTTCTTGCTTGTTACACTGTGTCCCCTCATTCAATTTGTGTCCTTACATTTGTCATCTCTTGTATATTTCTAATCTAGGCATCTTGTTTTTTAGGGCCTTTCTTGTTTTTTTTTTCGCCCTCTCGCATTAGATTTAGGGTCTCCAAAGGACGTCATCCATAAAATTTACTTGGTGTGGCCTTACCACTGGCTCTCTGTTTTGTAGCAAGCGACAAGCCATTGGTACCTACATGTATGAAGGATGGTACCCAGCCCACTGCTAGACTGGAGCGAGGTGTGATAGTACAGCCAGTTAACCTGAGACTGGTCATCAGTGTTCTGAATACCTATGTGTTCAGAAAAATTCATATTTCTTATGAAACTTGACAAACCATGTATCACTAGTTCTATATGCTCGTACATCTATAACTGCGTCAAGAAGCGAGAAGAAGTTGAACATGTAAACAGTAGATCACATTAGTATGTATAGTTTAAGTATCATTGCTGTATCCTTTTCCTTGTCTATCCATGACCTGTACTTAGCTTGTTAGAGCACAAACGTACAATAAAGGTCTTTCATTCATTCATTCATTAAAGACACCCAAGGTGATTTCAGGCAGTAAGACTGGATTTTTAAAGTCAATTTACTAGCCATTTTTTATGAATGAATGAATGAATGAATGAATGAATGAATGAATGAATGAATGAATGAATGAATGAATGAATGAATGAATGAATGAATGAATGAATGAATGAATGAATGAATGAATGAATGAATGAATGAATGAATGAATGAATGAATGAATGAATGAATGAATGACCTTTATTGTGCGTTTGTGCTCGAACAAGCTCTAACAAACAGGTCATGAATAAACAGGAAAAAAGAATACAGCAAAAACGCTTAAACTATACGTACTAATGTGATCTACTATTTACAGGTTCAACTTCTTCACGCTTCTTGACGCAGTTAAAGATGTACGAACATATGGAGCTAATGATACATGGTTTGTCAAGTTTCATGAGGAATTCGAATTTTTCTATTCTGTCTAAATGTCTAAAGCTTGGGAACTTAGTTACATAAGTACAGAGGGAATCCCTCTCATTTCTATATAATGTGCAGTCAACTACAAAATGGCATTCATCTTCAGTAAGTTAAATCAACCCTATCCCATAGTATACTGATATCTGTGAGGCAAAAATGCGATGTCGCTGACGGAAAACGGTTGCTTTTTCCGTATCGTAGGGTACCGGTGGTTCTTGCTATTTATTGGTGGTACCAAAGCATGAAGTGATGACGAAAATGTGCTACTTATACACAGTAAATGAAATGAAATACCTTTATTGTACATTCATGCCACGACGGGCTAGGTACAGGTCAAGATATAACAGACACATAACAAACGTATGTACAAAATTGGAGACAAGAGATGCACTACTTGACTTAGACATACATACATAAGGAACATACAAGGGTACTATACTAGGCTAATACAAAGTGTTCTAGTTACTGAGCTAATATAGAGAGGTCAACTTCTTCTCGCTTTTTTGTACAGTGGAAAATGTGGGAACAGATCATGTTTGTGATACAGGGTTTGTCTAGACGCATCAAAAATATAAATTTATCATTTGCACTTAGGTAAATGTCAACATCAAACAGATTTCCTCATTCAGGATATTTGTTCTGTTTTGCCGCCCTGAAATTGCATTGGATGCCTTTTTTTAATCTTTTGTCGACAAATTTTTCCTGAATCAACAGGAATGAAACTTTGCATGCTGAATGATATTAAAAGACTATTTAATATGTGACCGAGTTTTGTGTCTTTTGTTATTTATAGGAAATTAGTATTCTAGTATTCTAATCTGTATTCAGAAAGAAGTGGTCCCCTAAGAATTACACTTAGGAGACTAATAGAATCTGGTGTATGTGGACAGGGGCATTTAACTGATTTTAGCCATTCGTTTGTTTGTTTGTTCGTTCGTTCGTTTGTTTGTTTGTTTGTATTTAATTGAGAATGAAAATCGAATACAAAACAAACACACAGTGTGTGAATTAATAACACTATCATTCATTAATACTGTCATTCATTCATACAAACAAACGAACAAACAAACGAATAAACAAACAAACAAACAAACAAACAAACAGAAAAATGTAGCTTCACAGGTTATCTATATATGCATATTCCCTCAAAGATAACACGTATGTGTAAACTGAAAATAGTCACTTGTGTTTTTATGTATTTGCATCTGTTGAAATTTGTAACAATTGAATCCGCCTGCGTTCTATGTCGCCCAACTCGGTCCAAGTGTTGTATTTCTGGGCACCCACAAATTTTATGACTTCTCAGGGATCACAGACTATCTACTAGTAGTTTTAATCAAGGACATTCTATCACCAGGCCTTGTGATGAAAGCTTCTTGTTTTGATAGAGTCGTAAATATACACGGATAAAAGAAACACACCATCCAAAACATTCTCTAAAGAAATTGGTGTAAGAAAAAGAAAGAAGCGATAAGTTTGTTATTCAGTGTAATCTTTGAAAATTCTATGATAAGGCCACAGCAAGTAATTTTTATGGATGACATCGGCGCGCGCATTAATTTTCGCCTGAGTTTGGGGGGAAAAAACAAGAAATTTTGTTGCCTTCTGACAGTGTACAACAGACCGAAAATGGGCAAAGATGTCTGTTGCCATGCCGGAAGGTGGATGTCAGATAACTATGAAGAGAGGAGACAAGAAAAACTCTCTGATTTAATGTTTTGTTTCTTACTTTGATGCAGTGATATGTGATCCTGGCTGTGTATATGTGATGTTCCCACTAAATCAAAACATTTGTACAATGGTTGAGTCAAAATTGTTGAGTTAAATTGTAGGAACCTTGTGTTTTTTCGGCCCGCCTTGTTTTTTTTTCGCCCGCTCGCATTAGATTTGGAATCTGCAGAGGATGTCATCCACAATTTACTTGCTGTGGCCTAAGTGAAGTACTACAAGATCTACAAAAGGGAAAGTGCAACACCAAAAAAAGCAGTGTTTTTATGGACTTCAAACTCTCAGAACGCCTATTAAATCAAGAGTGGACGATTTACAAGATCAGGTCGGGGGAACGGGCTACATAAAAAAATTAAACAAAACTGGGGTCCCCGAGGGATGAACGCCAGAGAAACGAGAGGCAAGAAATATTGATAAATTTACGCGCACAAGTGGTGGAAACCCGACGCCTGTGTTGCAGTGAAAAGGCGGTGGAAACTGGATCCCGCCGACCAGCCAGGCTGGGGAAAACTGATTCTAACTGCTCACGACAGGCGAGGAGGTAACCTGACCCGGCCATCTGGCCCTTAAAATGGCGGGACGCTGCCAAAACTCCTCGACAGAAGGCAAAAGTGTTTGTGACACACACAAAACTCCTGGTCTTGGAGAAGATTGTGGGAGAAACTGCCTACGGGCCAATCCGAACATCAAGACGCGTTCAATTCGACTTTGATGTTGCAGAATTTTCCAGCAGGTGATAGAAACAACCGCCGACAGCGATTTAACTAGTTATTAGAGAATAACCTAATTGCCTAATTAAAATCTAGTTATTTTCTAATAACTACGGGTAATTAGTAGATATCAATTTGTGCAAACATACGTTTGTAGCTTTGACCATTATGCACATGAAAATCATATTTTCATTTCAGTTACTTGTACAAAAGTGCTATATTATAACTTTAAAGATAATTACATTTGGGGCAATAAAATGTGATGACGTCATCCATATGGTCCATAAAATCATATTCATAACCCTTTTGTACCCAGGTATCAATATTCAGTACAACTACAGTTGTTTCTAATTTCTTTGCGAGAAAACGATGGAAAGCTAAAATGCCAAATTAGCCAGGGAGGACACCTTAAGACAGCCTTTTCCGTGACACAACACGTGCATGACTAACCCAAGACTGCCCCGGTGTGCGATCGTGCGACGATCTTACGACCAATGTGACCAGGTCCTCAGCTCTGCTGTTTTCTCTTCATCTAGGTCTGCTGCCATGGATTTGTTTTAGGCGCTCGCAAACATGGGTTACAAGTTATTACCTATGCCTTATACTAGTCACCAAGAAGGTTATGTCTCCGGTAGTGTTCGCGTGTGCCCGACTTGTCTGCCTGTAAACACGAAAAAGGGAGAAGATTTAAATTGATTTGCATGATACTAGACTAGTATTTGGTAGGTGGGTAGGTCTTGATGAGACCTCAAAATGATTAGATATAAGGCTTCCGTTTCCGTTTTTTTGTTATGGTATCTTTTTTGGGGGGTGGGGGGGCTGGCTGGCTGCTTCAGTTGGCGGATATCAAATACGACAGATTTCAATAGACTTGTTGCTACAGATTTGATTATATATTTAAATGCAACAGCCCACACAATGCAAAAATAGGTAAATACATAAAAGACTGTTTTGTTAGAAAGAATACTGATTTGCTGTCACATGTACCCATAGATAACTCCGCCTGATTGTAAAGCCTAAGGTAACTTTCTTTCTATATACATATATGTATTAGTTGTTAAGTTTTATTCTATACCTATCTTTTTTACTATGCTACTTTGTTACCTATTTGCCATACAATGTACCCTGTACAATTGTCGTGCAATAATAAAGTTCTTATTATATAATAGGCGACAAAACGTCATTTGTTGTACAAGTTTTAAGTGTTTAAGTTTACATTCACGTAGCTATATGGTATACATAAGTTAATCGCAGTCACATACTGTAATCATTTTGTTTTTGAGATTTGATTTAATGGTGCAAATCTATTCTGGTCTATGTTGACGTACTCTTGAAACCATGCGTTGCGCGACCAGGTCAGGGCATGTATATATGGAACTCTCAACATCTTAGTGGAGCAGATAACATCAAATTTTGGAGGAATCTTTCAAATTGTGATACAAGCACCAAAACAGTGGTACAAATACTCATGAGGCATTACTCTTTTGAAAAAGTACGCTTGCACCGGCAAAAAACGCCCCTGCAGTTCCAACGCAAGCAGCTAGAGACACCAAATTTACGTCACTTTTTTCTTACTCCAACAGCTTTCTACCACATACAAATCACGACTGTAGCATGTTTAGAACAGGAGATACAAAGCCCGGAAGGTCGGCTGCAGTACGAAAAAGCGCCGCTAGGGAGCGCCAAAAGTCAAATCCAGTGGCCCGCGTACTTTTCCAAAATAGTAATGTCTCATGAGTATTTGTACCAAGTCTGGTGCTTGTATCACAATTTGAAAGATTATTTCAGTTATCTGCCCCACTATCTTGATTAAATGTGACGGAGTCAATCTGAAACTTAAAGAAAGATTGCAGATTTGAGCGAGGAATAATTTCAAAAGTTTAAAGACAAAGCACAAATACAAGTAAGGCCACACCGACTTAATTCTATGGATGACATCCACGCGCGCATTGATTTTCACCTGTTCTAAAAAAAATTAATTCACGTCCTCACGAGGCTCTGGTCTGGCTCTAGACCTGGGTAGTCCAGTTAGGCCATGTTGATTTGATAATATGGATGACATCCACGCGCGCATGAATTTTCGGCCGTTTACCAAAAAAAAAAATTTCAACCATACTGTATATCGTAC
>NW_017803035.1:601906-605893 GCF_001625305.1 Branchiostoma belcheri
TTTTTCGCCCTTTCGCATTAGATTTAGGTTCTCTCAAAGGACGTCATCCATAAAATTTACTTGGTGTGGCCTTACAAGTTATTACCTATGCCTTATACTAGTCACCAAGAATGTTACGTCTTCTGTAGTGTTCGCGTGTGTGTCCGACTTGTCTGTCTGTAAACACGAAAAAGCGAGAAGATTTAAATTGATTTGCATGATACAAGACTAGTATTTGGTAGGTGGGTAGGTCTTGATGAGGTTGAGGTCTCATCAATATTGATTAGATTGATTGAATGATTAGATTTAAGGCTTCTTTGTCGGGCTTTCTTTTTTTTGACTGGTATCTATTTTTTTTGGGGGGGGGGGGCGGTGGCTGCTTCAATTCGTGGACGGATTAGGTAGGTGACAAAAACGTCATTTGTTGTTAAGTTTTAAGTGTTAATGTTTACATTCATATGGCTATATGGTATACATATAAAGTTAATCGCAGTCACCATACTGTAATCATTTTGTTTTTGAGATTTGATTTATTTAATGGTGCAAATCTATTCTGGTCTATGTGACGTACTCTTGAAACCATGCGTTGCGCGACCAGGTCAGGGCATGTATATATGGAACTCTCAACATCTTAGTGGAGCAGATAACATTAAATTTTGGAGGAATCTTTCAAATTGTGATACAAGTACCAAACTTGGTACAAATGCCATACTTGGTACAAACGCCCCTGCAGTTCCAACGCAAGCAGCTAGAGACACCAAATTTACGTCACTTTTTTCTTACTCCAACAGCTTTCTACCACATAAAAATCACGACTGTAGCATGTTTTAGAACAGGAGATACAAAGCCCGGAAGGTCGGCTGCAGTACGAAAAAGCGCCGCTAGGGAGCGCCAAAAGTCAAATCAAGTGGCCCGCGTACTTTTTCAAAAGAGTGATGTCTCATGAGTATTTGTACCAAGTTTCGTGCTTGTATCACAATTTGAAAGATTATTTCAGTTATCTGCCCCACTATCTTGATTAAATGTGACGGAGTCAAGCTGAAACTTAAAGAAAGATTGCAGATTTGAGCGAGGAATAATTTCAAAAGTTTAAAGACAAAGCACAAATACATGTAAGGCCACACCGACTTAATTCTATGGATGACATCCACGCGCGCATTGATTTTCACCTGTTCTAAAAAAAATTATCACGTCCTCACGAGGCTCTGGTCTGGCTCTAGGCCTGGGTAGTCCAGTTGGAGACAATACGGAGCCAGTGGTAACTCTGGAGGACGACTCGAGAACTCAGTACATACGTACAGTGCCGATTTATGAATTCCGCAACTGGCGCAAATTCACAATGCTAGCTTTGTATTACTGTGGTTTAGTAGCATTTTTATTTTTGACCAGATTTTTTTTATTCGCCCGCGCGCACTAGTTTGAGGTTATCAGAGGATGCCATCCATAAAATTAAGGCGGTGTGGCATAATTTGGCAGAGAAATCGCCTCTCCCGTCTTCGGAACATTTGGTGTCCACTTCATATCGTTTGCTTATGACGTCATGAGGTACTCGCATCGCCCGTTATCGTCATCGCTCAGCAGACGCGTCTCTTCGAAGATGTCTTTCATCAACCGCATCACCACAAGGCTCAATTTGAGGCGGGAAAAGAGGGGTGCCAGATTGCCTCATTGCGTCATAACCAAACGACATATATGCAATCCCCGCAATACACAAAGCAAGTGTCGTCTTCTTCAAGTGGGGAGAAGACAAAACAGAGTTAAGCATCGTTTGAATATTCTGTTTTATTTTTTTGCAACTCCTGTGTTTTTTTTATATTCTCGGAAATGGATCGAAGTGTTCTACCTGCATCCAATTGGAACCAACAGACGCGTGCATAGCCACCATCACTGTTTGATATTGTCTGTATTGATTTGACCGGCCATAGTGTAAAAGCGACCCCTGGCGACAATATAGCACGATCCACGTTGACAGGTACTTAGACAGATGTGACAGGTGAATAATTCGGCATTTTTTTTATTCATCAATACATAACAAAACAAGAGTTCCGAGATCTCATACCTCCATGAAATATGGGCTTGACATGTAAATGTAAATTTCTTCTTTAATTATGCTAATGACCTCCACATTAACATAATAAATGCATCGTGATGTTAACTTTTGATTAAGTTACACATGTACCAAGAATGAAATCCCCATTATTTACCACTAAGGAGTCAGAGAAATTTGAGATTAATTATGTTAATTACGTCCATATTTGCATAATTGATACCTGGTGATATTCCACCTGCCATAGATTATAAATATTACAGGTATCAAAGTCCCATGATGTAAAACACTGGAATTACAGAATTTCCCCATTAATCATGCAAATGAAGTCCTCATTTTCATAATTTGCATCCAATAATGTAGATCTCTGTCTAAGCTACCCACATACCAAAAATCACAAAAATACATTGTTCCTTTGTGAATTTATCTGCTCTGAAAGGTTTCGCCAGAAACCTTCCTGCAGTTCCAGAACAAGCTGCTAGGGGGACCAAACCCACACCACTTATTACTGGCAGGAAAAGTTATCAGTCACCAAAAAGTCAAGACCATAGCATGTCCATGACAAAAGATACAAAAAACTGGAAGTTTTGCTGCAGTATCAAGGTCGGCCACCAGGAGGCCCACTAAAAATTCTGAACATCCATTTAAGGATACTCGAGATATCTTGTCTACAAGAGAAAAACACCAAAACCCAAGGTCAACTACAGTGACGTAGGAACCCCCCACGAAGCCCATTTCTGGCCTTGACAATGGCCACCCCCAAGACAACCTGCCTGCCAAAAATCGTGAACCTCGGTCCTTGCCTTCAAGAGTTATCGTGCATAATCTGCCAAACAGTTCAAAAACGATTTCATAGCCTTCTATCGAAGGCGCGCATCAGTTTTGGGGTTCCCAGAGGATGTCATCCATATAATTAAATCAACATGGCCTAATAAGAAAATTTGTTATATTGACAAAATATCATATTTCATCGCGTGGTCGCACAAATGTTATTCGTGAAAACGTTTATTTGTCAGGAATACTCAAGTCACCCTGCGGCTCCATTCGTAAATAGATTACGTAATTACCGGTTTCACATTAATTAGACACGGCTGTTTTCCACACCTGTGTAAAACACGATTGGCGTAGTCCTTTCAAAATGGCGCTCTCGAACGACAGGAAAATTGTAGGCTACTATTTTTCCCCACTTTTGGGTACTTTCTTGAGTTTTTGTCGGGTGGATTTGTTCTTAAGTGTGCTGCAGAACGCTGGAGGACTTTTCTATGCGGACGTGTGCCATTATGGTGATGTTTTTAAGAGAAAATGCGGATTTCCTGACCTGGTGAATTTTGGACAAGACAAGACAAAATGGCGGGACAGTTGGAGTGGCGTGGTATGGAGACGACTTTACTTATTGTTGCAGGTAAACCTACAGACTTGTTGTCTAACAGTTTCAAATTATTCCCTTGCGACTAGTAAGAACATGTTAAGTTATATTTCGTATGAAAACGTAAGTTCCAAGCGACCGTTTCTAACTTAAAACAGGCTTTGCAAAAGTAACATTATTTTGCCACGTTTTCTTGAGCATTTTCCATAGGCATATTCCATTCCTGTAGAGTATTAACAGTCTTTTTTTTTGGTCAATTTTGGGGGCAACGTTTTAAGGTCATATTAGGCCATGTTGATTTGATTATATGGATGACATCCGCGCGCGCATGAATTTTCGGCCGTTTCCAAAAAAAAAAAGTTTTCAACCATACTGTAAATCGTACAAAACAGTTGCAAAATGAGCAAAAATATACCGTAAGTTCCAAAAAAATAATAAAGAAAAACTATGAATGCCAAAATCAAACGACAAAAGACGAAATTGTAAGGAAATGAACTTGAAGATTAGATTATTCGCCAAACCATATTCTGTCCCATTTGTTCAACCCTCATGACCACGTAGATTTCATAATGAAAACAACTTTTTTTTGCAAAAC
>NW_017803035.1:605913-609220 GCF_001625305.1 Branchiostoma belcheri
CTTCATATCGTTTGCTTATGACGTCATGAGGTACTCGCATCGCCCGTTGTCGTCATCGCTCAGTAGACGCGTCTCTTCGAAGATGTCTTTTATCAGCCGCATCACCACAAGGCTCAATTTGAGGCGGGAAAAGAGGGGTGCCAGATTGCCTCATTGCGTCATAACCAAACGACATATATGCAATCCCCGCAATACACAAAGCAAGTGTCGTCTTCTTCAAGTGGGGAGAAGACAAAACAGAGTTAAGCATCGTTTGAATATTCTTGTTTTATTTTTTTGTCAACTCCTGTGTTTTTTTTTTTTTATATTCTCGGAAATGGATCGGAGTGTTCTACCTGCATCCAATTGGAACCAACAGACGCGTGCATAGCCACCATCACTGTTTGATATTGTCTGTATTGATTTGACCGGCCATAGTGTAAAAGCGACCCCTGGCGACAATAGCACGATCCACGTTGTCAAAATAATTATCATATGAATCTCGACGACCAGGTGTTGGCGGGAAAACTGGCATGTTGAACAGACATGCACTGTAATCCAACATGGAGGATGTCAACTACACTTGTTGTAGATTGTCGTTAGATAGGTACATTGGAACAACTAGCCACTGCCTCAAAAAATGGAGGTATGCACCAAAGAAGTCGTCGTAGCCGCATAAAGTTAGTACTCTCTGTCATTGCTTCTTCCTGACCTCCATGTTTTCTTCTTTTCCTTGATGCCCAACATCATAGTAATGATGGCCCTGGCATGTTTATATAATAGGGTGCGCTGTTGCCGTCAACGTTCGTGCTCCCGCTCTGCTTATTGTTACTAAGGCCATGTTGATTTGATTATATGGATGACATCCACGCGCGCATGAATTTTCGGCCGTTTACCAAAAAAAAAAAAGTTTTCAACCATACTGTAAATCGTGCAAAACAGTTGCTAATTAAATGAGCAAAAATATACCATAAGTTGCAAGGAAAACATTTAGAAACGATACCAATGTCGTAGAATGCCAAAAAGGAAAAAAGACAAAAATGTAAACAAATGAATTCGAAGAGTAGATTATTCGCCATAACATATTCTGTGCCATTTGTTCAACCTTTTATTCGCACGCGCGCATCAGTTTTGGGGTTCCCAGAGGATGTCATCCATATAATCAAATCAACATGGCCTAATAAGAAAATTTGTTATATTGACAAAATATCATATTTCATCGCGTGGTCGCACAAATGTTATTCGTGAAAACGTTTATTTGTCAATAACAGGAATACTCAAGTCACCCTGCGGCTCCATTCGTAAATAGATTACCGGTTTCACATTAATTAGACACGGCTGTTTTCCACACCTGTGTAAAACACGATTGGCGTAGTCCTTTCAAAATGGCGCTCTCGAACGACAGGAAAATTGTAGGCTACTATTTTTCCCCACTTTTGGGTACTTTCTTGAGTTTTTGTCGGGTGGATTTGTTCTTAAGTGTGCAGCAGAACGCTGGAGGACTTTTCTATGCGGACGTGTGCCATTATGGTGATGTTTTTAAGAGAAAATGCGGATTTCCTGACCTGGTGAATTTTGGACAAGACAAAATGGCGGGACAGTTGGAGTGGCGTGGTATGGAGACGACTTTACTTATTGTTGCAGGTAAACCTACAGACTTGTTGTCTAACAGTTTCAAATTATTCCCTTGCGACTAGTAAGAACATGTTAAGTTATATTTCGTATGAAAACTTAAGTTCCAAGCGACCGTTTCTAACTTAAAACAGGCTTTGAAAAAGTAACATTATTTTGCCACGTTTTCTTGAGCATTTTCCATAGGCATATTCCATTCCTGTAGAGTATTAACAGTCTTTTTTTTTTGGTCAATTTTGGGGGCAACGTTTTAAGGTCATATTAGGCCATGTTGATTTGATTATATGGATGACATCCGCGCGCGCATGAATTTTCGGCCGTTTCCAAAAAAAAAAGTTTTCAACCATACTGTAAATCGTACAAAACAGTTGCAAAATGAGCAAAAATATACCGTAAGTTACAAAAAAATAATAAAGAAAAACTATGAATGCCAAAATCAAACGACAAAAGACGAAATTGTAAGGAAATGAACTTGAAGATTAGATTATTCGCCAAACCATATTCTGTCCCATTTGTTCAACCCTCATGACCACGTAGATTTCATAATGAAAACAACTTTTTTTTGCAAAACTTTTTTTTTTATTCGCACGCGCGCATCAGTTTTGGGGCTCCCGGAGGATGTCATCCATATAATCAAATCAACATGGCCTAATCCAGTGTATGAAAGTCCGACCACTGCCAGCCAGACGTCGTCTAGACGTAGTGTCTAGACGTCCCGCGTCACGTCTAGACCCACGTTGCCGTACGTCGCGACAGAGCGTATATATATGCGCACGGGGCCTGACGAACTCATTCTCATGCTTCGTCTTTGAATTCGAAGTTTTGGAGAAAATGGCGAGGAACAATAACAACGGTGAGCCCGATCATATTTTCAGTATTGTTCGCTACACAGTTTCATATTGCCCATAGAACGAATCTCATCAACAGAAACCCTGGCTTATTCATGCCGATTGATTAGGAATGTTTCAGTTAATTCAATCAGCTAATCAAACTCCTGCCGTAAACAGAAGAAAGTCCTACAGGCGCAAAATTCCCATTGATAGGGGACAAACTTGGAAGAGTGTCACTAAAACCGGGATATACCAGACTCGAGTGCTTCTTGAAGAAAGGAACACTAACTTCCGTCTCGTAAACATTCGTTACCATCTGAAACTATCGAAGCCATTTCTCAGATTGGTAAACAATAGTGTAAATAATACATGTAGCAGAAAAAGTACGCCACGAAACTCCCTGAAATTTCGTAGCGTAATCTTGAAAACTGGCTACTTTCAAAATGAAATGAAATGGCCACCGGACGAAAACCTACTTGCTTTAGATTGTTGACGTTGAAGTTTCCGGTTTTATGTGGACTTTATAGCTTGTTATTTCAAATTTCCCGCGCTTTAAGCAAATGTTTCAGAGGTTCGCTAGATGGCGCTAGTTATGGATCGGTCCCCTTGTCATCACAAAACCCCAGTCATTTTAACAAGTGGAATACATTGTATGTATGTACACAAACTTCAATGTAAATAATTGTACCAACACAGATGAACTTTGAAATTTATGCTATGCTAATCAGGGGCCGTCCTGCTGTCACAGCCTGCATCGTCACCCACCACCGGGCCCTGAATGCCACAGCCCGGCCATCGGCTTGCACGCTCCCCGGCCCGACCACCGGCCTGACGGGGCCGTCCGGGGAGGACTGTCACAGCCTGCA
>NW_017803036.1:0-2742 GCF_001625305.1 Branchiostoma belcheri
ATCTTTCTTACCATACCATCAGAGGAAAACAGACGGTGCTAAAGCTGTTAGAGGCGGTGAAACTTACCCGATCAAACGTCTCTTTACAGTACTAGGATAATTTTCTGGCTGGAGTCTATGCATAATCAATATTTCTCTTTTGTCTGGACTTAAAAATTCGGCCATGTGCACGTCCACCGTCCACGAAAATTGCCTTGTCCAAGCGCTCGAGCCCCCCCTCCCCACAAACATCAAAATTCTAACACTAACCACGTCCGTCACTTTGGGACCCTTAGCCGCCTCAGTCTCATGGTTTGGCAGCAGTAAGAAGACGACACAGGCCACGATGGCACCGACGACTAGAAGCACCCTCATGTTTCTCCGCACGAAGTGAAGCATACACTACTACTGCAAAAACCGGTCCCGAGGAAAATTATCATGGACAGCTACGTGGCTAACCGGAAGTCAGCTGTGGTGCTGACACGCTATCGCTCTCTGATTGGCTGGCTGGGAGCACCGTCGGTGGTAACGTTAATGTGTCTGGCAATGATTGATACACACACGCTCCGCGGGCGTGTTGAGAGGCATTTCTTGTCGTTCTGTGGTCTATGGTTTCAGAATACCCAAGGAAAAGCTGGCAAAATATAACGCCTAACAGAACGACAAAACACCCCCCCAAACGCTAAAACAAGCCTTTAACAAGAATTCGTAGATCTCATACCTCCATGAAATATATGAGCTTTTGTAAATGTTTTTTATTTGTCTCATGACTATGGAAAGAAGGTCGTAATTAGCATAATCCAGTTGAAATTTATGGTTTTCTAAATGCAAATGACTATTTTTCGTGTAGAATTTTTCTCCTTTGTCATGCTTCATTTCAACATGTCCTCATTAATTATGCAAATAACCTCTAAATTAACATGATACATGCAAAGTGACTTACATATGTCACCAGGTATAAAATTCCCATCATTCACCAATGAGTCACAAAATTTTACATTAATTATGCAAATTAGGTCATCATTTGCATAATTGGTATTTGTTGATGTTCCGCCCGCCACAGATTAGATAGATTAACTTACATGTATAGCAGTACTATTGTATAAACACTGTTATTATAGAATTTCTTCATTGATTATGCAAATTAAGCCCTCATTTGCATAATTTGCATTTAATTGCGTACAACTCTCTCTCAGCTTCATACATACCAAAAATGATGAAAATACGTTGTTCCTATCTGGACTTATTGGCTTTAAAAGTTTTTACCAGAAACTAACCTGCAGTTTCAGAACAGACCATAGCATGTACAGGACAAAAGATACAAAAACCGGAAGTTCTGCTGCAGTACTAAGGTCATCCACCAGGAGGCCCATATTTGACCTTGACCGTCTTCCTAAGACTTACCAGCACAACCGTGTGAAGTTAAACATTATGCGTTTGTTTGCAAATGTTACCTTTCTAGTCATAGTAATATTCATACATATTACATTATAAAAATATACTTTATTATAAGATATATCTAATAACAACAATCAAATATACCTGAAAGCTTTCATTCCCGATTGTCCAATGCCAAAATATACTGTGTCATATTACAATTCTCACTCACTCACTCACTCACTCACTCACTCACTCACTCACTCACTCACTCACTCACTCACTCACTCACTCACTCACTCACTCACTCACTCACTCACTCATATATGTTAAGAGTCAGTGTGTTGATATTATTGTGTGCCTTGGATAATTTATTGTCATAATCCATCCATCAAAATGGTTTATTAATAAACTCTTATCAATATCAACAAGTATGATGTTTTTAAAAAACACAGGCGACGCGTGCGTTTACCCTATCTGTTCTTGACAAATCGGTCTTTTCATATATATATACGTACACATGTTAACACTATGGATACATTTTCTATGTAATTATTGTTTGTTTACATTGAGCCGCCGGAACATTAATGTAACTGGCGTGCGATAAATTCTTAGTCAAAATCAGGCAAGTAAAAAGCTTGTGCAGCACCATAAACTCAGCACATATACAGCGAAACTTCTATAACATGATAATGGATTTATTTTGCGGGGTGCATTACACTCTAAAAAGACAATAACCTAATTCTTAGTGTATTTGCGACTCCACTTATGATCTATTAGAAGTTATAAGTTAAACTCGCAAATACTTAGGAGATACTGTATGATATCTATTGCATGTATCATGTGTGCCGCAGCGAAGCTTCCGCATTGCACAAGTATAGCCACTAGAAAATACATGATGCTACCAGAAAAAGCAGATTCACCTGAGCATGCCTAGGACGTATAACAGCAACGTGATCACGTGTTTGAAAGTCACAACGGGGGCGCTAACTACCATGGCCAGCCGCGACCCGCTTGTACTCTGGGGGAGTGGTAACGAACACCTAATTTCTTATTTCCTGCGAAACATACCTTCGCTCTCACTGCGCTCAGACTGGCAAAGAAGGTTATCTAACGTTTTAGTATAGCCTCCTTGGATAGGCGAAAGTGGGTCAATGGCTTGAACTTTTCACCCGACCTGTTTGGAGTGTCAGGGAAACAGTTTTCTCATCTCAATATTACAATTAAAATAGTCAATGACATTATGTATTCACCAATGATGGTCCCAGGCTATAGGACGCCCCTAGAAACAATTAATGTCTAAGATGTTGATTGATGCAAGTCCCGACTTTAAAACGGCCAACAGCCGGCTCGGAACTTCAGAACGGAGCTGCGGAACACCAGTTG
>NW_017803037.1:0-2740 GCF_001625305.1 Branchiostoma belcheri
CTATACAAGGTATGTGCCGGCAGCAGAGATAGGATTCTAGATACCATTGCGTATCTGGAAGTTACTAGACCATGTCAGGCATCATTGGTGGAGTTTTTCACTAATGTGCAGGTACAGCTGACTCGTTACAAGCTGTACTTGTACTTGTACTATCCCATCTCCCCTGTGTTGGACGCGGAGAGACTGCAGAACCTGCGGTCGTGCACGGTGACTTCAGAATGGCCATTCACCAACACCATTGTACTGGACCACGTCACGGGAATCTCGCTCGATTTCGTTGACCCAGCGGAGTGTACGGCGATCATCATTCAAGGTCACGGGTCACCGTCCATGCCTCAGATTCTGCATCTACTGCAGACCTACGGAGTGTTCACAGACGATTCACCCACCCCCGAGATGGTCTGTCTCACAGACGCCGTGGTGATAACGGCAACGCGCCATCTCAGGGCGACATACTCCGTTCAGCACCGGTATGAGGGATCACCCAGCGAAATGATGTACATGTTGGAACTATACAGGCGCGCCATGCTGACCCGGACTACCATCTTAAAGACACACTTAGACGGACCGTTCGGGCAGCCGTTGATGTACATGAGACATGTGCGTCACCATTATTAGTCCAAATAAAACATTCGGACACAATCCCTATCCAAACAACGACAAACGGAACGGACATGGACTTTGATTTAACGGACAACGGACACAATGGTAACACTGACCGCAGCCCACCGGACAATTCCAAAGTAAGCTACTCCTTTGTCTCTTGAGCACACACTCATCTACACCAAAATACAACTGTTGTTTTTGTATACATCACAAGGCGGCGCTTTCACCACGGCATCACCAACAGGCATCTGCGGACTTGGAGTAAATCGCTAGGTGGCGCTTCTTTACCATAGACTGATAGGATGTTCACCATTTGCCAGTTATGAATACATTAATCCAGTTATGAATACATTAATCCAGTTATGAATACATTATCGTTGAACTTGAACTGTATACATTTGCATATATTATCGTTGAACTTGAACTGTATACATTTGCATATCATTAACCTTGAACTTGACCTTGACCTTGCCCTTGATGTTGACCGCTGCATAAATGCATAAATTGGTCCAGACAACCCTCTTTTCTACTAAGGCCTTTATGGATTATGATGATGTTTGGTATGTCAGTAGATTTTAGGAAGGTGAAAGTAAAGGTTAAAACTTGGGCCTCCTGGTGGCAGACCTTGGTGCTGCAACAGAATTTCCGGTTTTTGTATCTTCTGACTTGAGCATGCTATCATCTTAATTTCATGGTGGCTGATAGCTTTTCATGTTAGAAACAAGCTTAAGACTTAGGCCGACTTTAGACTGACGACGGTACATAGTAGCACAATAATCATTGTGAGCAACGGCTTTCTTTAGACACATGACCAGCTAGGAAGCGTGGCAGACACCCGCAGCGCAAGGTGGCACGCCGCATGAATTCAAAATGGCGAGAGAACCCCCTTGTTTTCGTCATGATGCAGCAGATTGTTTTTTATATAATAACTCGCGTTGCCGAGTTCGTGCCCAAGAAAGGGTTATGAGCCGCATATACCGAGATGGGAAATACCTAGATTTGAACCCAGCATTCGATGCTGCCGCCGGAAGGCGGATCGGTACCGGAGAAGTAGCGATTCGTGGTAGGGGATCGCACTAGGCACGTTTGACGACATTCAATGGTATAACAATACTATAGGCTATTCTATAGAATAATCTGAATGTTTTTGGACGGAAAAATAATGCTTGCAAGCTCATTTGCATATGATCAGTGACATCTTACTTCCTTCGCCGGCAACGGTTCACTTTATAAATTTAGACGGAGGAAAATCCGTCTCGGATCCCCGCTGAAGAATTGCACAATAGGGTCCAAGGTGGTAGTGACGACGATTCGAGGATTACCGTTGTGCGACTATTTTGATCGTCTTTAGACGGTGTTAAAATACCGTCACTGGCAACATCTTGACAAACATTCGTACGACTATTCAACCGTCATCAGTCTAAAGTCGGCCTTAGTGGTGTTGGTTTGGTCCGGTAGGTTGTTCTGGAGCTGATGGGTAGTTTCTGGCAAAATCTTTGAAAGTGGATTAATCAAGTAGAAATAAGTGACGAATTTTCATGATTGTTGGTATGCAGATAGCTTAGTCAGACAGCTACACAATCAAATACAAAGTTTGCAAATGAGAACTTAATTTGCATAATTCATGAGAAATGTTACATAAATACATTGTTTTACATGATAGGACTTTGATACATCTATGGCAAGTGGGACATTGACAATACAAATAATTGATAATAAAATGTTGGGACAAAACCTTGCAAAAAGATAGGACTTTTGCATATGAAATTTATGGCATTTGAGTTGTGAAAACCATAATTACGTAAAATAGATTTTACCACATAATCATCACATTTCCATGACCAATGAGACAATCTCCCCCCCCCCCCAAAAAAAAAAAATTACAAACTTGGCACTTAATATTTCATTGTACTTTTGAGGTCTCCAAATTCTTGTTGTAGAGTTGTTTTGCATAATGCAGTTCTAAAGAAGTTGCGAAGTCTCTTTATGTGGTCTGTTGGCAGCCTGGCTGTTGGCTTCTCTTGCAGCATTTCATATATAGAGTCAGTGTCCAGTGCCTACAGCCCTACTTTGTGGATGGTACTAAGTCAAGCAGTCCTCCCAGAGCAGATTCTGTTTGAACAGGTGCGATTAT
>NW_017803038.1:0-2738 GCF_001625305.1 Branchiostoma belcheri
CGTTCTTGGCCACGTTCGTGTTTAAGGTCTGCAGGCGGAGAGCGGCGGCGAGGGACGCCCGCGCCATGTCGCTCCAGTACTCGGGCGTGCGCTCCTGGTCGGTGGGTGCTGTTGCTCTTGACTGTGCATGCGCACTGCGCGCTAGCAGATGCGCCGAATGGTCCTCGTCAGAAGAGCCATCGTAGGCTGTCAGAGAAATGTAAATAAAAAGGTTTGCTCATGCTTCCACCATTTTGGTTTGAACATCGTCTGATATGAGATGTTTGTTGTCAGTGTGACACTGACGGCGATGAAGTATGACTGACGACTTGTTCATCAGTCATACTGTCAAAACGTCTGCCAAATTATATTATTTACACAAAGGGCTTTACGTGCAGTCACTACTATTAGATGTTCGACGTACATGTATGTAGGTAGATGTATGTTTGCCATCTTTCTTTCACGAGTGATCAAACTAAAGTAACTACAGCTAACCCCGTTCTTACTGGCCCTGCCTATTTGAACAGCGTCACCTACTAGTATATCAGTCAATCATTCATTAACAGAAACTGTTCGTCGATTTCCTCTTCCTACAAAGTCAACACTGCTCCCAGTTACACAGGACTAAGTCCAATGTTACTGTTTATGTTAATTTTTTTTTGCTTCTAGAGAAAATGTTTTCAAAGAATTCCATGATAATTGTTTTGGGTTTTGTGTGTTTTGTTGTCTTTTAGATCATAATCTTATACTTTATATAGGATTTACAAGACCTACCGTCGACTCACGCGCACTGCTACCTTTTCCACCACAAGACAATGGAATCATTTACGAACCACCGTGTGTCAGGTGCTTAGCACGCTGTGATCATGCCATTTACATGTACCCGTGTTTGGGGAAATAATGCTCTCACGTGTAGGGTTGGCGAACACAGCACACTCGACACTAACGTTCGTATGTGTGAGCAGTGTGTGTGTGTGTGTTTGAAGTTCGGTGAAATGCTCAAAAACGGTAAATCCAAAGTAGAAATCAGACAAAACCTTTCAATTCAAAACCTACCTAAAAATCAGAATTATTGACTTATCTTCTTGTAAACGAGTCCTCTTGACGCGTCTTCACGTTTAAATACACATGTATGCGACACAAACACGCGACTACGTATACACAACCTTATACCCGGGCCGCGATAACGTTCGATAACGGGTTCCGGACCGGGCCGTAACGTTAAGTAACGGCCCGGTCCGGAACCCGTTATCGAACGCTTCCATGGCTTCCATAAAACGGTTCGAACGCGTTTCGCCCCAACCGCGTGTGCCCCTTTCGAAAAATTCGAATACAGAATCCGGACGTTGGAATTGATGTTGTTGCATTTTTAGGGTTTAGTGGCACCAACTTTAATTTTGGCTCATCATGCATTGAAAGGCGTGTGTTCTTGGGTGGGTATGACATAGATATAGAATACAACACGGTGTATTCCGCATCGCCCTCGGTCCGGCCCTCCCGCGAGTCGGATCGCCCTCCAGCCTGCGGCCGTGGGCGATCCGACCCGCGGTCGGGCCGATACCTCGGGCGATACGGAATACCCCGTGTTGTATTCTATATATACCTACCAAATTGAACAAAACTCATTAGATACTCGTACCTGGTTTGCCGAACGCTGTCGCTATGAACACTGCCACTAGAAAAAGTCTTGCAGCCATCCGAACTGTAGCCATGTTTTTTGCAGGTCGTTCAGACTGAACTATAGCTAGACGTTCTACGTGTACTACGTGACAGTTAATCATTTATACCCCCGTCCACCAGCACGGTGCCACCAGGGCGCGGCGCCCTTTGCGCGACCTTAGCCCGGTCACACTGGCCGAACTTTGCTGGAGCGTTCCTTTAACGGTAGGGACGTGGGCCGAATTTCGACAACGCTCGTCACCGCGCCCAAAATGTGGGGGAAAATGAAAACACGGGCGTTGGCTTAGCGGTGCACCGCTGAAGCCGGCGTTACTTTAGCGTTGGTTTAGCGGTAGCGAGCGTTGGTTTAGCGGTGACGCGAGCGTTGGTATGGCGGCGTTCTGCACATGCGGTTTAGTGGCATTCCAAATGAGCTCCTGGTCCATTTCTCACCGTTTTTATAGCCAAATTCTGGTCCTGCTCCGACACTTCTATACCAACGCCAAACCAAAGTTCATTGCCGACATGGATCGCCGCTTCAACGCCCGACACCGTTCCAGCAACCCCGTGTCCGCTCGTAAAACGCTTGCAACCGCTCCAGCGAAGTTTGTGCAACGTTTAATCGCCGCCCGGGCAACGCTGGCGAAGCAGCGGTGGTCCAGCGTTCAAGATTTCTGCGTTGGCCTAGCGGCCCCAAGCGTCCACGAACTTGCTTGGCCAAAGTGATGCCAAACTTTGACTGGGCGGGGGTGAACTTTGCCGGGGCGGAAAATTGCCCCCTCCTCACCGCTCGCAATATTTTGTGCAGCTCAAAACTTTCGGAGCGGTAGGAGGGCCCCTCCAGAAACATTAGCGGTGGCCGGGCGTACACGGCGTTGCTTTAACGGGGGCCAACTTCTGTTTAACGGTGGTGAACGGTTTCGAGCGGTGATGAATTTTATTCACCGTTCAAGGAACGCTCCAGCAAAGTTCGCCCAGTGTGACCGGGGCTGCTAGACTCGTTTAGTGGGCGCTAAAGGATCGCCAAGGTCGCACAGCCAAGGTCGTATGGTGGAACTGATCGGGCCTTTTATTACTAGTATACTGAAGACGTTTCGGTG
>NW_017803039.1:0-2732 GCF_001625305.1 Branchiostoma belcheri
CAGCAATTGAAAAACTGGCCACGCTAAGGTTTTTACAAGCGGTTTATAGCTTGAATCTGGGACAAATGCAGTCACCCGCGCACATCTCAGTGGGAGTTCCCCCCCTAACTGAATCAGATACTGTATGCTGGCACTGTGATGCTTTCTGAAACATGGAAATGGATACTTATGGTTAAAATTTAAAACCCCATGCCAGACATTACAAAACACAAGGTGAACCTTCTCCGGATCCATTGTTTAAACTGCCCAATACATGTATAACAGTTGGTGTTGTGACCCATAGACAGACTTCCTGTAACGGTCAACCATGCAGCCCCACAAGGAGGACAATAGCCTTGCCCGGTGGTTAGGGCAATAAACTACTTGGCAAACACATTCTGAGTAGGCAACAACTAGGTGTTAATAGCCTTTGACGTTTCGACTGCAGGCAGATCTTCGGTGGCTAATGGACACTCCTCTGGCCAATGGATATTGCCTTGCCACCGTATGATCTGCTTGGAGATTAGTTCCATTACACGATCGCTGATTGGCTACTGCTGTCTGTAACCGCTAAAATTCGAAGGCGGCAGTCGGCGGCATATAACTGCAGAATGTTTCTGAGAGGAAAACGACGGAGTTTGTGGGATTTACCAGCAGAAACTGGGAATGGACGAGGAAAAGGAGAATATTAGGCCATCGATCAGAAAGAGGCGCCAGCCACAGCAACCTGATGAAGGTAAGGTTTAACATGATAAACATGTATGTTTCCTCAGTAAAACATGTATGTTTCCTCAGTAAAACATGTATGTTTACTGTCTGTAACGATAGAACATCTGGATTCATAATCCATTTTGAAGAACTAAATTGCCTATCTTTAAATATCACGAGAGTAATATGTTCCCAATGACCCGATACATTGTTATGTGGATTTGTTGTTTCTGTATCTTTAGTGGAAAAGATTTGTTTTGAAAAAGAAAGGCTGCGTGTGTCATGTGTGTGTACCAGCTTATTCTCCAAGCAGAGGTTGATGGGGCCTAATCTCCAAGCAGATGTTTCGGTGACCGCAAAAGCAGTAGGAATCAGACAGTATCCATTTGGGTGGCAAATACTTGGGGCGTACGCGTGTACTTAGGCGTAAAAAAGATACCCCGATAATATAAAAAATAGAAAATAAAAACATGCCAAAAATAAGCCCAAACCCAAACCTCTACTTGGAGAGTAGTAAAAGAGTTGCCTGGGGTCCAGATAGAGTTACCTCGGGGCGACCTTTCGGTGGGGGGTAAGGAAATCGTTAGGCAGTATAAACTTGCCAAACAGTATCCATTTCCCCACCGGCGGGGTCTGTTAGTGTTACTAGAACCAAGGAGTCGAACCATAAAAGTTTGAGTTGCACATGATTATTTTGGAAATACATGTACTATACAAATAGGATGTTTGTCGGCGGCATGGGAGAGGCCACTGAAATCCGCGGCCCCCTTCCGACGGCAGAGTTTGAAATTTGCGTTACACAGACTACTTTGTCATGATTCAAAATTAAAAAAAGACTGTGCTTTTCAGATGCAGGTATTTTTTCTGTCATGCATTGTATTAATTAATGAAAGCATCAAGATGCAGATTAATGTACTCTAGTAACTCCGTCAATAAGTGTATCAGAATGCTTGTGGGTAAAAGATCTGTATATTTTTCTAGGGCAACAAGGCCCCAACTCCTGAAGATGGAAGTCGGCATCGATCGCTGTTGTATGTACAAAACAATCATGACTTTATTGCCGAACACTAGCATTTTACAGCGTCTAACTCATGTGACTTGTAAATCGAATCGAGCAAAGTTGAAACTAATATGTTCTAAGTAGACAATCAATTGCAAGTAGATTATACAAGTTCGTTAGAATCTAGTGATGACAGTTTCTTATTTCTTATTATTTCCAATGCAGGGATTACCAGAAGTCAATAAGTAGTTGAATTTGTTTATTTCATCTATTGAGCGATATTATGGTATTGACGACGAGGGATGTGCATATTCCAATACGCATATAATAACATGTTTCGTTTCGTCAAGAATACAAGTAACTGAGTGTAAATATTATTTTATTGATGCCTTTATTAGTATGCTGTGTGGAAGGATATGTGTGGGTGCGATGACTTCGTAGTCGCCGGGTCTTCCCGGGGTAAAAGATTGCGAGTGTTTTGGTTGTCGTCTGCTTGCAAATATGGCTCAACTTTGACCCCAATACCCTTATATGGACGCCACAATCATGAAACCACGGCCCAGGCCGGGAGCCCCACCCACCGCCCGGGCGGCAGGAGACTTCAAAAGACTAAAATTTAAACTCCGCCCCAATAATTGTTACGTGTCGTGCCGTACCGTTGGAGTACAATCTGCCCAGCATTTTCACTCATACAGACTGGTATAGGCCCGCTACAAAGTAATTTCCAGCGGCATTTATCAAGATTTAGAGATTTCCGATACGAATGAAACATGGATAAAAAAAGTTACAACTGAACATTTGTAACGGCATGGACATAATCTTTGTGACTTCTGTGTTCGATTCTAGCCGGAAATGCGAACCAGTGCATTAGAACTGATCTTGATCATTTCCAGTTACGTTTAATACGACGATCAAGAACGTTCACGGCTCGCGGACCATTTCAGATCTTTCCACACATAAACCCTCTTACGGACATATTGTACTTACGGGTCGGGGTGAATTTCTTTTCGGGGTTCCACTGAGACCGGCGCGGCGCGGAATCTAT
>NW_017803040.1:0-2732 GCF_001625305.1 Branchiostoma belcheri
TTTTGGAACAGCCCAATAATTGTGAATAAGGGGGAGGGGGGCACGTATGCACTCTGGAGCCTCTATAGTAATTTCTACCACTATGGGCGTAGATGACGCAAGAATTCGTATTCCTCGGCAATGCGGACTGGGCTCCTCTGTATGTAATGAAGAACGTGAGCTCGTGGTATCGACCCTTCCCCAAACAGTACGTCAGCAAATCTATGGCAACTCAATAATTTTGTTGTCGCCCTATGAACATCTGACAGCCATGCAAAAATGCATGATATAGCAGGACTGACACTTACCAGTTGAAATGCGGCTAACAGGAAAGACAGGGCCTTCTTGTAGCCGCTTCGGGCTCCATCTGTTTCCGACGCACCGAGTCATAAGACCTGAGCGCGCGGGGGGGGGGGAGTGACCCGGGCGTGCAACTTACCAATATGGACATGGCCGATACATGACGCACATGTAAACAACATAAGGGTTGACTCAAAATGCTTGTAACCTCCGTATGGCAGACCCAGCTTACATCTTTATGGGCAATTGGTGTGCACATGCTGGGCAGGTGACCCATCAAGTGCAGAGACCATGATCATTCATGGCTAGTTAGTGACATAACATTTGTGTTGGAGTTTTGTACCTAACCACCCTGTGAAAGTTTAAACTTGGACACAAACTGTGCACATGCCGGACAGGTGACCTGTGCACCTGTAAGGAATAATGCTGTGTACGGGAGTACGTAAACAACAGACCTGCTCACTTATGCATGTACACATAGTACATAAGTCTTAAATGTCTTGTCCAAAATACCCAGAGGTATCAAACAAAACTGCCCTGTGTAATCTGTTACAGTATAAACACAAGTAAAATCTGATGAGATTTTATACCTCCGGGCTTTTTATTGTATATTTTTATATGTTGTTTACAACAACAATTGTTGCTCGCCGCAGGACTAGGGTTTTAAACAAAGAATTTATCGAGACCGAACACCCCTCTGTGCGAGGGGTCACCTTCGTGGACGAGACCGACAATACTTAATACACGCCAAAGGTCAACGGTCGCGACCACTTTCACGCTCAAAGGGGTGTTCTGGGGCCACCAAAATGCACCATTTTCACGCCCGAAAACACATATGCAATAAAAACAAAAGAACGTGCATTATCTGCAGCCCAATAGCAAAACATATACCGAGTCTCAAACGAATCCGTCCACCCAAACGCGAGAAACAGCTGCGAACATGAAAATCTAAATCTCTCACAAAACCCTTCCGCGGAAGGATGTCTCCTCCCCCGGAGGTAATAAGCACATTGCAAAGGATATGTTAAAAATGTAAATACTTCATGCATTGTTCTGTTCATACCAAAACTATATAGCTCATGTCAAGATATAGCTATTTTCATAGCTTTTCATCCTACATGACTCCCTCATTCCAGGCAAGCCGTGTATGCTGAAGACTGGCGTCAGGGAGGGTCCAAATAAGGGGAAGAGTTTCTACATGTGTTCTCAGATGCCCCAGTCGTGTGGTTTCACCACACCTGCCAGGTGAGTCAGTGGCATATTGTAAGTTTTTACCTTTGGATAGTAAGGAGGTCTAGAGTGAGTATAGAGTAATGATACATTTGTTGCATTTGAAGAAAGCGGTTTAAGGAACAGGAGAGGGGCTGGATTTTTGTTATGTACTAGTACTGTACCCTCAGTTGTAGAATATGCACAATCCTTTTTATTCGTGTGATGAAGAGGGGGTGAACAACTGCAATGTTGTTCCCTACAATACTTAATTGGAATTACAGCATGTCAATTTTGGAATCACATGTCTATTCCTTGCTAAGTTCGTATTTGTAATTAGTAAGTACATGAATCATGTAGATTGAGTGGAGATGTCCTTGTGACAAATGTGTGTCTTCCCTTCCTTGTTATTACCCAGCCCCCCTCCCTTTGTTTGCCTGAAGCATGCTGGGAAGACCATAGAGCTCCAGAAGACAAGAGACAAGGAGAACCAGTTGTGGTGAGAAATGTGCAGCTATTGTCATTTATTTTTCTTCAGCATCTAATATTAATGGCCTTCTTTGGTCAAAATTGATCATGGTAAGATTCTGATTAATTCTTCAGCATAATTTTTATAGAATCAACATTAAAATTTGTGGGCAAAGGGGGGGATGCTTGGAGCCTTCTCCCGCCTCCCTTATGCCAAGAAGGATAAGTTGATTTTTATGACATGATATCTTCATATAAGTTTCTGCTTTTTCCTTCAGGTTGTGTTATAGATGTCAAGTTACAAAGGATGCCACCAAGGGAGAAGGTTGGTGTGGAAAAATTCTTTACACTATCCCTCCAGAAACAACGTCAGACAGTGATTCATCTGATTCTGAAGAATACGAGGATGCTGACGGAGGGAAGAAGCTGATGACACAGATCGAGGACATCGAGAAAGCTATCAAATCCATTGATCTTGGTGCCAGTCAAAGTCAACCTCAAGGTGAGTTCATGTTCATACTTACATATCTGTGTGGAGGAGGGGTTAACATCTGTACTTGTATAAAGAGAAGTAGTGTAAAATTAGACAAGAAGTAGTCAAAGATAAGCTCCTTGGTCTAAGATAGATCCAAGTTTTATCATCCAAGGGTGATGCAGACAAGCTGAAATAACTTTGAGCATTCATCAGTGATGTGGTCTGTTTTCACAGGTGCTTCAGGAGGCCATGGTCGTCAGCAGCAGCCCAGTAAGCACCAACCCCAGGGGACGAGGCATGT
>NW_017803041.1:0-2706 GCF_001625305.1 Branchiostoma belcheri
TGATTTAGTACACCAGATCTAGTTAAGGCTTCCTCTTGTAACATGTAGTTCTGGCGTGCAACTAGTCAATAAGGAAAGCTACCACTTATGGTACATGCAAAACACACAGGACAAACTAACATCTGCCTTGAGACTATTGAGTACTGACAACTCTTCAGACAGGATGAACTGAAGTACAAGGGTCAGAGGTTGATGTCATTCTGTATCGTAAGTTGGGGGTGGGGGGTGACTTCAGAAAGACAGTATCAAAATAATACTCTTAGAGCTGACTTATCAGGCCTGGTCATTTTATTGGTCTGGTACTGTCTTTTTTGTGTTTATACATCCATCTCTATTGGTTCTTAATACTTGTCCTTGACTAGGTGTGGAACCCTGGCTGTTGTAAGCCGAACCAATAAATACATCTCTGGCATATGTGGAATATTGGAATATGGTTATTAATCAACATATACTAAACGTGGCGTTTTGTTGTAATCTGGAACCATTTGAAGTAAATGATTGTTAATGCAATTCAAAGTAACTATTAATTTGTATATCAATCTATACATCAGTATATTGAATGTAATGAGCATTTGGTCTTTTGGGCTTAAAGTTTTTAATTAGTATTGTAGCTTTTCACAAAAGCCTGTTTCTAAATGTTGATAACTGAAGTAATGATCATTAAAAAAGGTTATCAAATCTCATCACGTACGAGCAATACGCGCACACCAAGGAGAAGAGCACCTGTCAGCTACATCACATGAGTAGACAATTTAACAAAATTAATTTAGTTTACCCCCCTCCCGGCAGTATGAAATGCGGTATCAGCCATGACTCATAAACGAACAATTTAAACACGTTATCCAGGTGTGACACCTGCGGTTTTTACACACCAATGTACTTCTATTCAGAAAGGTTAACCGTTCAGAAATTCTAGGAAATGATATTTGTCGATGCATATTAGATTAGTCCTATCCTGTCGTGAGAAGGAAAATAATGGCAAAGGTGCCATTTTTATCCATAGAGAGTCTGGTGACGTTGTTATTTGGTGACATTTCACACCCAAAGTATTGAGACAGAAGTCTTTTGCGTAGTGAGGCGGGACTCACACCTCAGACAGTATCATTGACCTTTGGTGTCATGCCTATTCAAAATGATGTGACAGAAGCGGTTCGGTAACTATTCGGGGGGGCGTATATTTCAAACGTGGTCTTTACCTGACAACACCGTGGGCTTGTTCTCTCCTTTTTACCAAGGTAGGACATTTTTGTGGTTATCTATATGCAGAAGACAGTTAAAGAATATCGAGCTCAAGATGTGTATTCATGTTGCCGAAAATACGGAGTCATACTGCAAGACCTATTTGTTTGTTACGGGCGTATAACCTTGAAGTTGGGTATGCAAGCTGTAAATGCCTTCTTCTGTCATGGCAGTAGTATGTAGTCAGCACGCTGATGTACATTATTCAGGCGGTGCAGGCGGTGCGAGGCGGTGCGGGTCAGAGGTCACCGTCATTATGTTAACGAGTATGCAGATTTATGTTAAGGGTATGCAGATTCATGCAGGAATGTAGCTTAATGAGCTAAATTACAGGTCAGATAAAGGTCAGTGTGCACTTTTGACCCCGGTAACCTGGGAAACCTGTCGTGGGCGTGGTTAACGTCAACCTCTGTAGTAGCTGATTGGCCGCACGGCAAGCGTTGGTGACTTGTTCTGAGGATCCGGGGTAGTCGATTGGTTTGCATGTACTTTGCATGTGAAGTAGGTGACGTACTTCACGACGATTGGTGGACGGTCTGTGGGGGTCGGTCAGAAATTGTATAAAGTGGCAACAGAAACCGGCGAGAAACCAGTCCCACTTGCGGAGACAAACCTGCGTCGAACTCTATCGACAGCGAGCAAAACAGCCGAGGTCCAACACAGCCCTGACGACTGACAACATCATGGCCCGTGGCGGTAACGACAACGTGCCCGACCTGCCTGTAGATGAGCAGACCCTCGGTAACGTGTTCCGTGAAATATGTGGACACCGATACCGCGAGACGTTTGGCCGATTGATGTCCGCCGACTGCTACGGATGTCAGGTCGATCATCCTAGTCAAAGACACCATCCCTGCCTCTTCTTGCACAACGACGAACTAAGGGAATACGGTCACCGCAGTCTGGCGAACATGCTGTTTAGGAAAGTATACGCAGACTTTGTAGGGCTTACTGTGTACCTCTGCGAGCAAGACCAGATCCCGCCGTTAGAGTCCATGCGGCAAAAATACGAAGAGTGGCGTCAAGACATGCAGCGCTCCATCGACGCAGACCAGGAGAAGGAGACTGGTGAAGAGGAGAAAGAGGGCGGATGCGACGACAAGTCTGGGAGTGTTCATCCATGGATTCGTGACATGATCGAAAGAGAACTCCGTGCATAGTACTGTGAACTGTGAATTGTGATTACCGATTGTTCATTCATGGATCAGACACATGATCCAGAAGAAGCACCGTGCATAGTGCTCTGTAGTGTGAATTGTGATTACAGACTTTTCATGAATAAAATGCTTCAATGTTTAGAATGTGTGTCTCTGTGTGTGTTTCTAGTGTTTAATGTGAAAGCGTATACAAATTATCGGTTTCTAACATCCCCGTTAAGTTATCGAAAGCTTTAGTTTATAGATCGACGTGGACATATCTGAAAAGTGCAAGGAATTTGACTATTGTGCTTACGGTACCGTGTATTCA
>NW_017803042.1:0-2719 GCF_001625305.1 Branchiostoma belcheri
GAAAGTTCATATCGATGGCATCAAATTCTGGAATATGTTGAGAAAGATGTATATTTTCAATTGAAAAGTTGTCGTTTTCTAATTTTAGACGAGACGCTAGATTAAAAAACATGTCCTTATCTGTCCTTCTTTCAAAATGAATCACATATGTGTGGGTACAAGTAGAGTTAAACTCTCTCTAACCGAAGCAGGAATGTTTTCATCTAGACCAAGTTTCTTTAAAACAACAAAAGGATTTAAGTTTGAATAGTGCTCTCATAGCTTTAGTTTTTAATTATTTCTTGGCGGGTTTTAAATTTTGCCCGAAGACGTGAGAGGTATACTGAGATAAGTGTAGCTGTCGGTAACTTCAATTTCCTTTCCATATATGTAGAATCTATTTAGACATTTGTTTGGTATTCCCTTCGCGAATATAAGAACTTTGGTTTTAGTTACATTAACACTCAATTTCATCTATTGTAGTGTGTTTCTAAATTGTTATACAGTTCTGTAACCTTCTTTAGACAGTGAGATTAGGGCGAGGTCGTCCGCCCAAGATAAACAGTTAAGTGATGTAGAAGTTAAAGTTGCAGCGTCTCATTTGTTTGGATCAAAACATGAAGGCAGGTCATTAATGAAAAGGTTGAATAATAAAAGACTAAGATTGCATCCCTGCCTTACCCCACATGTAGAAACAAAAGGATTCGACAATCCGTTTTGTAGTCTAACAGCATAATTAACATCCAGGTACATAGACCGCAACACATTGAAAAAATTTCCACCTATACCATAATGCGACAGTTTGTAGAATAAACTATCACGCCAAACACTGTCTTCTTCATGTCGACGAAACAAACGAATAATTACCTTTCTTTTTTGTGTGTATTTGTCAATAAGAGATTTAAGGATGCATACATTGTCTGAGGTTCTGCACTTTTTTCTAAATCCAAACTGTGTATCATTTAGTATGCCTTTATCTTCGACAAAGATTTGTAGACTAGTATTCAATAATAGAGTAGATAATTTTGATAAACAGCTTGAGATGGCGATTCCTCTGTAGTTGTCAGCATTAGATTTGTCGCCTGATTTGAAAATTGGAGTGAAGATGCTTGTATTCCAGTTAGATGGAAACTTGCCGTTTGATAGAATTGTATTGAATACTGTTACCAGTGACTGGCATAGCTGTGCTGACCCATGTTTTAGCATCTCATTTGAACTGGAGTCTATGCCGCATGCCTTCCCAGATTTCAGTGATCTTAAACCGTTTAAAACTTCTTGTGGGGTGAAATGAAAGTCTAATAAATTTGACGTGCAGTCGTGTGAATATTTCAAATGATCAAAGACCGTTTTTTCAAAGGCAGTGTCAAAACTAGTATTTCTCACTAGGTTTTTTAAGTCTTGGAAATGTTTTATCCATTGTTCAGCTGTAATGGTGGGATCTTCAGAGCCCTTATTGTTTTTTTCCGTTTACTTCCGTGTCTAGGCAATTTAGTAATGACCAAAATTCTTTAGGGTTTTTCTCATTCAATGATTCCCATTTCTTCAAAAGTTCAATCTTATAATAACGTTTCTGTTGTTGTATCATTTTTTTTATTCTTTCAGAGTACGAAAATATCTTGATCTATTTACTTGTGCCCGATGATCTTTTTTCAAAACAGACGATTGTCTTTTTAATCGTTGACGTAGGGACCAACAATGCTGATCAAACCATGTTTTTTTTTAACATGAACAGTTTTGTTGTTTTGTTTATGACGTTTTATCTTTAAAGATCTTTTTGAAACCTCCAGTAGAATTTCTGTGAAACTTGTAACGGCGTTTTCCGCTGAGGTAATTTTTTTTCTGGCAGAAATCGCTCAGTTTAGAACGTGTATCGTTATTATTCAAAGTATTGAAAAATAATTCCTTTGATTCATCATTCCAGAGACATTGCACTGGCTTTGGGTTTACTTATGACTACTTTCTTTCAGGACAAGAGTTCCGAGATCTCATACCTCCATGAAATATGGGCTTGACATGTAAATGTAAATTTCTTCTTTAATTATGTAAATTACCTCTACATTAACATAATAAATGCATCGTGATGTTAACTTTTGATTAACTTACACATGTACCAAGTATGAAATTCCCATCATTTACCACTAAGGAGTCATAGAATTTTCGCATTAATTATGCAAATTAGGTCATCATTTGCATAATTGGTATCTGTTGATGTTCCATCTGCCATAGATTACATACATTACATGTATGAAAGTACTATAATGTAAAACACTGTAATTTTAGAATTTCCTCATTAATTCTGCAAATTAAGTCATCATTTGCATAATTTGCAGTTAATTATGTACATCTCTCTCTCAGCTACCTACCTACCAAAAATGATGATAATACCTTGTTCCTATCTGGACTTATTGGCTTTTAAAGATTTCGCCCGAAAATCTCCTGCAGTTCCAAAACAAAACAAACCCACGCCACTTATTCCTGACAAAAAAAAGCTATCTGTCACCAAAAAGTCGAGACCATAGCATGTTTAGGACAAAAGATACAAAAACCGGAAGTTCTGCTGCAGTACCAAGGTCATCCACCAGGAGGCCCATATTTGACCTTGACTTTTGTCTTCCTAAGACTTACCAGCGTACCAAATATCATCGCAATCCATAAAGGCGTTATGGAGTTATGCTGACTACAAATGTGCGGAAACACAAACACACAGACACACACACATACACACACACACACACACAGA
>NW_017803043.1:0-2718 GCF_001625305.1 Branchiostoma belcheri
CGGAGCAGAGGCTGATGTCGGGCCAGCCGGGGCTGTTCCCGCACAGGCTCACGGTGTTCTGGCAAGACGCTTCAGGGGGAATAAAGTTGAAGTTTTACTCTTTATTGGTTTATTTGTATCAGCAACAACATTTCTCGCAGCCTTGTTTTAACAGGGCTGAATTCCAATGTTTGTTTGCAACATAAATCATGATGATAGGGTAATACAAATTACAATTGATTTGAATTGATTTGATTTGATTAGTTCGCACATTAGCAAAACAGACAATAATAATACAAAATAAGGATAAAACAGGTGCAGGAGGAGGGGAGAAGCATGGAATGCTTATACTAGGCCCCCCTCCTCTAAACTATACAAAATTAAATATAATCAATAAATGGAAATAATACAATAGAAAATGGAAATAATACAATAAGGATAATCATGTGGAAAGTTCATGCCCCAAGGATAATTGCAAATAACAATGACAATGACACGGTTCTGAATGTCTCCAAGCTAAGTAACATGATCCTGAGCAATACAATATCTTCCCCTGCTTCTAAGTAATTCTAATATAGAATTGGATGAAGGATTGTGAATTTTGGACAACACTAGCTAGTATACTGTATAGCTGATTTTCGTTTATTTATTGTGTATGAGTTAATTTATTTTCCCGTGATCCCACCCCTCACTCATTACTGGACCTCTGGGAAAAGCGGCATGTACAAGGCCGACAGGGCCATCCAGTTTAAATAAAGGTGAATGAATGAATGAATGAATGAAAAGCCTAATCCTGTATCTTTTGTACACATATTGTACGTAATTGCCAAAATGGTTCAATCGAAACTTATTTTGAACACTTTTTATGTGCATTTATGTAAACTCCTAACAT
The DNA here is from genome assembly GCF_001625305.1 of Branchiostoma belcheri. Classification (NCBI taxonomy): domain Eukaryota; kingdom Metazoa; phylum Chordata; class Leptocardii; order Amphioxiformes; family Branchiostomatidae; genus Branchiostoma; species Branchiostoma belcheri. Next base: position 872 of record NW_017803043.1, read on the forward strand.
TTATGCAGACTCATGCTTCCTAAACTCCTAAAATTTATGCTTCGAGTAGCGTGCGTAGTCCAGTGGTTAGCGATCCTGCCTCTGGAATAAGAGGTTGGGAGTTCGAATCCCGTGCACGCTACTGTTTAGGGTCGCAGTCCTTCGGACAGGACGTTAACCGTGGTCCACTGTTCATTGTGCTTGTCGAAAAGACCTAGGGGAATTTCCCCGGTACAATTAACCTGTAAATACTGTACATAGCGTCTGTCTTCTCTGTCACGACCAGTGGAAGATGAGCTCTTCAATGAGCTAAACTGGATCGCGATCACTTTTTTCTTTTTCTTTACTCACGTATTTGACACTGCTGGCCCTCCCAGCCCGGGAGACAGCTGCAGACGTATCCTTGCAGGTTGGGTTGGTTCATGCAGGCCCCGCCGTTCTGGCACTGGTGGTTTATGCAGTAGTTCTCTGGATGGAAAGACAAGCCATTAATGTTTAGAGTTAAAACTTTTCATCCAACACAAAAAACATTCTCTCACCTAGAGCTTTCGACCAGTCACTCTGGTCTTCCTCAGTAGACTGACCCAGTGAGGCTTGTCACGTGGCTTCTTTGAAGTGTGACGTCGTCACTGGGTCAAAGGTATCTGGTAGACGATGTCGGCCCCCGTCGCAGTTCAGTGACGGGTGATGGCTAATGTGTAGTTTACCCTTGATGTACATGTATATAGCCTCCTTCACCCCTCTCGGGAAATAGTCTTGAATTTCTTTGTGTTGGATCTAAAGATTTAACTACAAACACAGATGAACTTTCATGAAAGTCTCAGTAATATTTGTTTGACTGTGCCACTTTTGGGGCTTGCCTTGCACAGTCGAAAGCTCTAGGTGAGAGAACTTTTTGTGTTGGATCTAAAGTTTTAATTCTAAACATGTAACTACCAACACAGATGAACTTTCATGATAGTGTAAGTCTCTAATTCAGTAATGTTGGTTTGACTTTTAAGCGTTTTAGCACATCAGTTTTGTACAGTACAGTAAGAACAAGCTTTGTAAGTTTTGTGCAGTGTAGTATAGTATAGTAAGTACAAGCTATAAAAAGGCTTTTAAACTCCAAAACACGGTAACTACCAACACAGATTAATTTTCGTGATAGTAATACAATAAGTTTGCGACGGTAGTTCTCACTGCTCTCCAAGCAGAGGTTTTGGTTTGGGGTTATTTTTAGCGTGTTTTTAGGCTTTTTTATCGGGGTTTCTCTTTTGCACTGAATTTTTTTCAGTTTGGTGGGAAAAAAACTCCGTACAAAAGGGAAACCCCGATTAAAAAAAAACTAAAAACACGCTAAAAAATAACCCCAAACCAAAACCTCTGCTTGGAGAGTAAGTTCTCACGTGTTTCGCAGTTGGCGCCCACCCATCCCATTACGTACAAGCTGTGTAAGCCAGAACCTTAAGGAACTGAAGAGCTTTGACCACACCTGGGATACCATCCAGAGAGTACGCCCAGGACAGAGGGAACTGGAGAATCTCTGTTGCTGTCCTACATGCCGGGACTGGCATTAAGGGCAGTAAGTAAGTAATACAACAAGTTCTCACGTGTTTCGCAGTTGACGCCCACCCAGCCGGGGGTGCAGCGGCACTGGTAGGCGTCTCCGCCGTTGATGCTGACACAGTAGCCGTTGTTCTGGCACGGGTTGCTGGCGCAGGGGTTGGGCTGCTGGGCAACTGCGGCGGGGAACAGAGAGAGAGAGAGTTAAAATCATCTTTATTAATTTTTGCCAAGCACACAAGACGAATAGTTAAAACACCTAGGTCAGTCCCTAATTATGAGTTAAGGAACTCACGGGACGCGCGTCGGACTAACTGGAAGCC
>NW_017803044.1:0-2712 GCF_001625305.1 Branchiostoma belcheri
CAGGCGTCACGTATCGGATCCAAGACACCAAGGGCCGAAAACAAATAGTCCATTACAATAGGCTAAAAAAATGCCATACCCTACCTCAGCGGGATCATGCTGTGAACTTGCGGGCCGCACCAGCGACGAATCAGCGTGACACCTCCAACCCGCCGTCACCAGCGGCGAATCAGCGTGACGCCTCCAACCCGCCGTCCCAGGGGACTGGTGTGACAACGAGAAGAGGTCGTCGGGTGCGACCACCGTCCCGATACGACGACTTTGTGGCTGTTAGGGACTGACACCGCCCTTCATCCAGCTCCACATGTATTCACCCCTTGATGGACAAGGGTCTTTGCAGGACATATTGCTGCGTTGCGGAGATTCATGGGATTACCCGCAGACACATGACTGTGCAGGACATATTACTGCGTTGCGGACCCATGGGATTACCCGCAGACCAGTCCTTCTGCCGAACTTGACTATTAGTGGGCAGAACTGGACCAACCAGCCTGCAGAACTGAACAGTTCTATACAACGACATATATACCTAACGTTATATATTTTTCTTGTTGTTTCGTTATCCCATTATTGTTATTCGTCATTATATTCTGTAGTTAATTAGTCGTTCCAACGATGTTACATAGTTGATATATTCACCACGTTATGTATCGTTAACTTCAGGAGAAGTTAAGTTCTTCTACATAGGGGGAAGCGTGTAAGGATACAATATACACCCCCACAAACTATTGGACCAGTCCGGTCAGAGGTCACGGACTGCACATGTTCTGACAAGAATACATTTCATATCCCAGCACTTCTCGCATCTTCATTCCTGGAGTGATTACTTATAAGTTCCAATATCTTCACCAACTGGACACTTATACTGTCAATCCAACTATACTCAAGAGGTTGTTCTCAATGCGGATGTTCTTAGTAAGTTCACACTTAAGTGGCACTGTGATATTTCTTGAATCAGGGCAACCTGTTACTCTATCTAAAAAAATAAGAATGCCATAGAAAATAAACACAAGCAATATATAACAATTTCTGGAAATATAATCTTGTTTCTGATGCCCAATTGTATATATCTTTTTTTACTCTAAAATCACAAGGTCATTTATTTTTTCTTTCATAGCAAACCATTGCCTTCCAATGCTTTAAAACATGTCAGACACATTGTTGTCACATCATGTATACATAACTGATTTATGCTGTAACAAACAGAGCCGTATGACCTCGACCCTGTCAACATTGTGTATTTCAGTTGCAATAGAATGTTATTACAAATAGATCTAATATTATTGCAGACCCACAAATGTACCTAATATCATTACGGATCTAAAAATATCACCAAGTCACAACAATGAAAGACCAATGGCCTCCACCTTGTCAACATTATGATCCTCACCTACATGATGATGTAGTTACAAATACAGATAACATCATTACAGAGGTCTTGAATGACAATCCTAGCTAGTTAAAGACTACTTTCGTGCATGCTGATGAAACACTTTAATCATCTGAGTAGAATATAATTGGTTAGGTGTCAGATTTATGCTCAGGAAAAAACAACTCACATCTGTCTTCCTTTTGATTAAACATCTGCCACTTTTGAGGAAACATAATTTTGAGGTAAATTTTCTGGAACATGGAAAATTTCAATGACATGTAAACCCATTAGAGAGCCTATTACCCCATTACTGTAGCAGGCATGGCAGTCAGACACGTGATACTTGTCCTATGTATATTGAATCCTTGAATAATTCACTCTCTCAGCTCCGATGCCGGCGCAAAATTAGATTTCGGGCCACAGCAGAAGAAGCCCGCTTTACTTGTGGGAATAATAAACATCCCAGAGAAGACATTGCCATCTCTGTCATAAGGTAACGAGACAGGGGAGCTTTACGACGGGGAAAGGCGTCTATTGCAGCTCCTACACCACAGGTAGAGGGGGTCCTCGAGAGGTAGGTATAGCTTGGTTTTAATTGGCAAAAAATCATTGGGAGGACTTTTCATGGGAAACGACTAGCTACAGCCCTGTGGATGAATTCTGGCTGTGTCAGCAAGTACTGGGGAAGAAAATGTCAATTATTTCCATGTCAACATTGCTGGGATTTAGGAGCTAGCTTTCCTCATCGACCAATGTATCTTGTTGAGGTGAAAAAATCAATGCATGGATGAGCAGCTGTGTCCAATTGGATATTCAATATTTCAGGATGCTCACTTTGATATATAAAGATGTGCAAAAATAGGATAAAATGCAATGTGTGGGGCTAGGGGTTATAATTTTGTGTTTGAAATGATTAATACATGTTGTATAGTTTTAACAATACTATTGTCCATTCAATTATTTGTAGTATTTGAATTTCAACAGTTTCGCTGCTGCCTCAATACATATCACGTGCATAAATGCAGTCTGCATTAGAGCATACAGGTGCAAGCTTCTAATTTGAGACATAAAAAGATCTCGCCAAAGATGTTTCAGACATATACAGTCGGACATACAAGCAAGATTGATGTATTTTCCAGGGGAAAGGTTATGTGATCTCCAATATTGGGAGTACTTGAGTTAATGGCTAAAACGGGTGGTGGGTGGATGGGGAGAATAGGAATATGCCAACAGTGTATGTATGCAGGCTGGGGCACATGGGGGGAAAATTGTCAGCAGCTTTTCGATGGCATTAAGAGGCACATCAGCATCTAACACCGTATTAAGAAGAGCGTAACAGT
>NW_017803045.1:0-2710 GCF_001625305.1 Branchiostoma belcheri
TTAGAACAGATAGATTAGCCTGGCCTTTCTAAATCAGAACAAAGTTACACGCGCCACTAAACAAAGATGTCAACAAGCCCGTCTGACAAAGCATCATCGCTCCATCTGAATTATCATTCAGTCCCCGAGGTTTGGGTTTCCAAGGAAACGAAGAGCCCGTCAGAACTATGCATGTGACATCCTCATGATCCTGGTGATCACAACAAATCTACCTAGCTTCTTTCTGGTTAACAAAAAACATGAATCGGCCCCAAATCCCTACAACAGAAAATCTGCACCTCCGCGATCTCACGCGTCGATAAACTTTTCTCTTCTTATCCCGAAAACTCCGCTTATCTTTTCCTGTGTGTTACTAATTACACAACAAAACCAAAAATTCAAGGACAGTACACAACGACAATACAGGTCACTTTCTATGCTAACCTACATCACAACTTATCTTTGCTACACAAATTCACTGCACCCTGCCAAGTAATACCCACTAATTGGAGACTTCAGCACATTTGTCAATGTTCAAGGTCCAACTTTCTCCTGATTCACTATGCTTTCTCCTCCTGGCCAAGTCATAACTTCAAGAATGGAATTTCACCATGGCAACAGCCAAACACACCAGGCTACAAAGCAAGATGCGCGATGCCCTTTTTACAGCAGCCCAAAACTATCCCTATCAAAATACTACAATTAGCATGCCCACATTCTCAACAACCGTAAACCTACGACAATCCTATCCAACGAAGCCTCTCCACACTAAGACTAAATAACATTTAAGCGGTCAGACAACAACGTATGTAGTTCTACCAGCTGACATGCACTAACCCGTTGCTCTTCTGTCTGCTCGTCTGCCAGTGGTATTGTTGGTAGCCTCTTTGGTCTTCCGTCTCCTGTAGCCTTGATGTTGAACTTGGCTCCTGGTCCTCTGTCCTGGGCGACGTACGCAGCCATCCCACCGCTGCCACCATAGTGTAAGGGTATGTCAAGGTCAAAGACGAAGACATGGTAGCTTAGTGACCTCGGTCTCGATGGGTGACCCTTACAAGTTCGTAAGATGGCCGCAGATGTTGTAGATGTACGTACCCGGAACAAATGACACAGGAGCCAGAGCTACATAGTGACGTGACTGTATTCTCTCCTCTCACCAATACTCTCTCCGATACTGATCTGACTACATGGTTACATGGCTTTTTATACTCTTAGCCGCCTACACATACATTTCTTGGAAAAAGTGCATCATACTTCCTGTATCCGTCATGTTGAATCACTTCCTTAGGCATTAGTGGAAAATCCCTGACCATTACCAAATAAGGCAACGTCCAGACACTGGGACTCTAGGACCCCCTACCTTCAGGACCACATTAGTTCTTCTTGGGTCATTAACTAGCTGTCAGTCAAAGGTCTCTTACATTTCTCAGAACAGAGGAAAATGATCCAATACAAGAACACGAAAAAGGGGTTTTTCAACCTACTGTACAAGAAACGTATATAACCTACGATACTTATTATTATTAATATACTACAGGCTAGGGCACCCTATTACATGCTCCCCTTTCAAAATGGAGCCGTCCCTGGCGACGTAATTACATATGCGTCTAACATTAGTGCAAAAGTAGAGAACATACAAAAATATTATAACATAGCAAGTCGGAACAGTTACGTGTTATGAACGGTTATAAAAGCGATGCTTAACAATAGAAAATACGATCGTTCCTAACAGTACTCAATGAAGAATGTTTCATTCCGTTGTCTTACACATTTCACATTGGTTCTATGGACATCTTAAGTTCAATTCAGTTCATCCCATAATCAACTTCTCTTCGTAGTTCCTGGTTCATCCTCGGTCTCCTAGACTCGTCTGCGCTGGTAACCAGTCCCACGCCTTTTCGGTATACGACACGCAGGATCCGCACTTGCATTGATCCTTCCGGTAGCGTGTACCCGGGGCCCTTTCGGATGTACCTTCGGTGTAGCACTTGGCGCTTGTAGAAGTCCCTGTGGGGGTTGATCGGCAAGCCGGTGTCCTGGAGACGCACGTGACACGGTTGGGGTCCCAAAGAGCCGTGAAATCCTGCCATCCTCACGATAAGTCGCATACAACGTAGGAAAGAACACAACGCCACAGTCTGACCGCCGGTGAATCATCAAACTCCTTATTCCTCAAAATCCTTAATTCTTCTCTATATTCTTGAACCTCTTCTTCTCAATTCTCTGAACGTGAATTAAACTTACCAATGCCTTAGCATCAGTTCATCAAATCATCTTCCTCCAAAGAGCTGTCACCTATTACTTGTTAGAACAGATAGATTAGCCTGGCCTTTTCTAAATCAGAACAAAGTTACACGCGCCACTAAACAAAGATGTCAACAAGCCCGTCTGACAAAGCATCATCGCTCCATCTGAATTATCATTCAGTCCCCGAGGTTTGGGTTTCCAAGGAAACGAAGAGCCCGTCAGAACTATGCATGTGACATCCTCATGATCCTGGTGATCACAACAAATCTACCTAGCTTCTTTCTGGTTAACAAAAAACATGAATCGGCCCCAAATCCCTACAACAGAAAATCTGCACCTCCGCGATCTCACGCGTCGATAAACTTTTCTCTTCTTATCCCGAAAACTCCGCTTATCTTTTCCTGTGTGTTACTAATTACACAACAAACCAAAATTCAAGGACAGTACACAACGACAATACAGGTCACTTTCTATGCTAACCTAC